>NW_024742238.1:3683402-3698402 GCF_018991925.1 Homarus americanus
TTTGTTGTAATAACATTCTGGTGGTCTGATTTTTTACCTGTAATTATCTCATTACCTGGAGTCTCACTATGACGGCCCTCAAGGCTCTTTCAACCCCTGCCCTCTCCCTTCCCTCCTCTTCCAGCCCCAACCTCCCCATTTCCTTCCTTTCTCTCCCCAGTCCCTTACCCTCCCCAGCCCCTTACCCTCCCAGCCCCTACCCCCTCCTCTCCCCTCTCTCCCCACTCCTATCTCCCCAAGATGTAAATACAACCAGAAATTTAATACTTATATCCAGGTAATTTGTTTACATTTGCTGTTTATTAATGATTGTTGCTCTTGTTTCAGGTAAGTGTTGTTGTCGTGGTCAGGTGTGGAGACTACTCATGGAAGGAGAGGATGAGTACTGTTGTGTTATGGTGTCCTCCTCTCTTCCTCCTCCTTCTCTCTTCCTCCTCCTTCTCTTCCTTCTCTATTCCTCCTCATCCACCTTCTCTTCTTTCTAATCCTCCTCATCCTCCTCTCTTTCTTCTCCTCCTCCTCCTCCTCCTCCTCCTCCTCCTCCTCCTCCTCCTCCTCCTCCTCTTATTCCCCCTCCATCTCCTCCTGCTCTTTCTTCTCCTTCCTCTTCCCTCTCCTCCTCCTCCTCCCAAATACTGCACCACTGCCATTCATTCTTGATTTTTATATTTTTTATCATATTCTTATGTGTCATGTCTCTTGTCAAACTACATATTTATTTTTACTATTTTATTTAGTTTTTATCGATACACTAATTGAAAGTTTTATCGATATTACGTTTTTTGATTATTTTATACACTTTATTTTATATTTTTAAGTAGTCATATTTTCTGAGTTTTTTCTTAATATTTCTCTATGTTAACCTGATCGTTATATTACCTGAATTGGTCGAGGGGTGAGAGGGGAGGTGGGTAGGAGGAGGGGAGGTGGGGAAGGGGTGGGGTAGGAGGGGAGGTGGGTAAACGGTGGAGGGTGGGAGGTGGGGAAGGGGTAGGTGGGGTAGGAGGGGAGGTAGGGAAGGGGAGGGGGGGTAGACGTGAGGGAAAAAATGTGTGTTTGGGATGAGCGTTTGTTGAATCTGGTGTAATATTAGTGGTGAGGGAGTGGTGGGGAGAAGGGGGAGGTGGGCTGGGGTTAGTGGTGGGCGGGGGGCAGGCGACGGTGTGTGTGGGGGGGGTATACACCAAGGGTTGTTCTAATCATAGGAATTAACTTACATTTTCCTTCATTATCTTCATCTCTATTTTTCTGACGTACTTTGCTCTCAGAAACGCTGGACTCTCTCTCTCTCCTCCATGGTGATAAGTCTTTGTGTGTGTGTGTGTGTCCGTCTCTTCATCAGCGTACAGGACAGATTTTGAATTGAATTCATAATTTTCTAAATGGATGAAAAATTATTGAAAATTCTTTGATATATCTTGTAACAAAAATTGTCTCCACAAACTTTATAAATGTTTGTTGATACGATATTTTAGTATTTTGACACCGGGTGATTGTAATAATAGCATACTGAGACTACAGGGCCAGTTTGTTTACCTCTGGACACATTTGGCGGGAAAATTACTAGCCAAGTCAGCTGGTCTTTCAGGCTTATTGCTGGAACTCGCGCCAAGAAAAAATAAACAAGAGACGAGCGTGTTATTATGGCGTTTATAGTTTTTTTTTTATACGTAATGTTCTTCTGCAACACTGCTTCATGATGCTCACTTGTTTTGTGTGTGTGTTTACGGGCGTGCTTGATCAACACCCACAAGATTCCATGATTAAATTAGATTGTGGTGTAGTGTGGTGAACTGTGGTGGTGTAGTGTGGTGGAACTGTGCATCTGTCCTTCACCTGCCTCTCAGCTTCTTGTTCAGTCAGCTACTTCTTTCAAGCCCTCACCTTTATCCTCCGGCAAACCAGAGCAATAAAAGCTTAAAGCCTTACTTGTCATTAAGCTCACCCCACAAAATGTATGACCTTCTCCACTGCTGGCAATCGTTAATGGACACCAGCTTACTCCCAGCCTTCAAGCGAGTGCCAAATCCAGGCTTATTTACTGCTGTGGCCCGGTCACCAGCCCCCTCCCCATCTGTCAAGTGACGGGTCAGACAGAGAGTTAGCCACCAATGGTCTTGTTCTCAGCTGTTCCTCGGTGAGTCTCGAGCCTTCCTTCTCTCTTGTCTTGATCCTGTTATCCTCACCTCTCTTTGTCTTGATCCCATATCTTCTCACCTCTTGTCTTGATCCCGTTATCTTCCCTCACCTCTCTTTGTCTTGATCCCGTTATCTTCCTCACTCTCTTTGTCTTGATCCCGTTATCTTCTCACCTCTCTTGTCTTGATCCTGTTATCTTCCTCACCTTTCTGTCTTGATCCCGTTATTCCTCACCTCTCGTCTTGATCCCGTTATCTTCTCACCTCTTTGTTCTTATCTGTTACTTCACCCCTTGTCTTGATCCCGTTATCTCTCACCTCTCTTGTCTTGGACCCCGTTATCTTCCTCTCACCGTGTCTTGATCCTGTTATCTTCCTCACCTCTTGTCTTGAACCTCGTTATTCTCTCACCTCTTGTCTTGACCCCTGTTATCTTCCTCACCTCTTGTCTTGATCCCGTTATCTTCCTCACTTTCTTGTCTTGATCCCGATCTTCTCACCTCTCGTGTCTTGACCCCTGTTATCTTCCTCACCTCTCTTGTCTTGATCCTTATCTTCCTCACCTTTTGTCTTGATCCTGTTATTCTCCTCACCTCTCGTGTCTTGATCCCGTTATCTTCCTCACCTCTCTTGTCTTGACCCCTGTTATCTTCCTCACCTCTTGTCTTGATCCTTATCTTCTCACCTCTCTTGTCTTGATCCTGTTATCTTCCTCACCTTCTTGTCTTGATCCCGTTATCTTCCTCTCACATTCGTGTCTTGATCCCGTTATCTTCCTCACCTCTCGTGTCTTGATCCTGCTATCTTCCTCACCTCTTGTCTTGATCCTGTTATCTTTCCTCACCTCTCTTGTCTTGATCCTGTTATCTTCCTCACCTCTCTTGTCTTGCTTGCTCTACTTCCCACCAGCCACAGACCAGCTTGACTTAGGGGCTTTCTCACCACCATCTCCGTCAATTCACACCATCTACCACCTCCACACCATCATATCTACACCACCACACCATCAAGCCACACCACCACACCATCAAGCCACACCACCACACCATCAAGCCACACCCTAGATACTCCGGGGATCTGGACGGCCGCCAGACACTATGGAAATCAGATTGAAAAGTGAATTATATCAAAGAAAGGCGGCGTAAACATCGGCGGGGTATCAAGTGGAGGATTTAGCTGCCATCCATTAATTTTGAGGGCCCAGTTTTGGGAGGATCACGTGAAGATTAGACACCCTCCAGGTTATTTCACATTTTAACGCTGACTTGACCTGACTTGACCTGACCTGGAGGATCGGGTTCACCTGAAGATTAAACACCCCTGCTTAGTTCACATGAAGTTTAAGCACCTTAACATTAACCTAACCTGACCTGACCTAACTTAACCTAACCCATCGACATCTAACACTAACCTAATCTAACCCATCCCCACCTGGCTTAACCTAACCCTATCAATATCTCAAGGGTATTTAATCAACAGGTGATTATAAGCTGGGGTGTCTAATTTCGTGATCTTAATAAGGTTTATGAGGGCAGTTCATGGTACGCTGTTTGTGAAAGTTGAGTTGTATAAAAAAATGGTTTTTTTCAAGCTTATGAAATTAGTTTTATGGCGATCCTGTGATAATAAAACGGTTTATTGAGCAGCCGGTGGTTGGAAATACAGACGTACATTTGATTTAGACATAATGATATAATATGCTGAATACATTTTCAGGGCTGTGCAGTACATAAATCAGGAGTTGTTTATTTTAACAATAGATGGATGATGCTGTTCTTATATCTACGGTGCGGGCTCTTATAACATAAGAACATAAGAAAGTGGGATACTGCAGGAGGCCGACTGCCCATACAGGGCAGATCCCTTCATACCCATCCCAGCACTTCCATGTGCCTATCCAACTTCGTCTTGAAGCTCCCTAGAGCGTCCCCGATCCTACTATAGCACTCGGTAGCCTATTCCATATCCACAACTTATTACCAAACCAGTGCTTGCCTATATCCTTTCTGAATCGGAATTTATCTAATTTAAAGCCATTTGTTCTAGTTATTTCTGTTATTACTGAGCTTCAGAACATCTTCCATTTTACCCTTGTTAATCCACTTACCAATTTCACCTCATCATATCTCCCCTAACTCTACGCCTCTCTAATGAATGCAAGCCTAAGCTTTTCAGTCTTTCTTCATATGGAAGGTTTTCAATATTATGGATCATTTTTGTCATTCTTCTTGTACTCTCTCCAAAGAATCTATGTCCATTCTATAATGACCAGAATTGAACCGCATAACCATGTGTGGCCTCACTAATGCTAGGTAAAGTTTCAAGATAACGTCAGCAGTTCTGTTACTCACACTCCTAGATATGAACCCAAGAATCCTGTTTGCCTTGTTACAACGCTAATACATTGTTTCTAGGTTTGCTAATAAATACACCTAGATCTTTTTTCACAATCTGAATTTTCTACCCTGTGTTACCTAGTTTATACTTAACGTTTGTATTCGTCTTCCTATCTGTAGTCCTTGCATTTATCAGTATTAAAATTCATTTGCCAGTCTACTGACCACTCATGTAAGGTATCTAGATCTCTTTGAAGTGTTCAAAGTCACTGTCTGAATTTATCACTCTCCCATTTTGGTATCATCTGCAAATTTACTTAATCCTACGTTATATACCTAAATCAAGATCATTAATGAATATAATAAACAGCAGAGGGCTTCATTACAGATCCCTTGGGAACCTGCCTTTTGACCGCACCCCAGTCTGACTTTAATCCATTTATGCTGACTCTTTGTTTCCTACCAGTTAACCATGACCTAATCCATTTTAATACTGATCCACCTATTCCATGTGCTTACCTTCCTTATCAATCTTCTCATGAGGGACTCTATCGAATGCTTTACTGAAATCTAAATAAATTATATCATATGACTTATCATTATCTACCGCTTCATATACTTCTGAGAAAAGCTACAAATTTGTGAGACAAGAACGTCCCTGGGTCCCTAAAGCAGAAGAATGAATTGTTGAATGTTTCAAGGTGGCTCTGATTTTCGTAGCAATAATTGAATTCAAATAATGATAATAATAATAATAATTAACGGTTTATTGAAGAGCTGGCAGAAGGCTGGAAATATACAGTTATATTTGGGGAATACGAATTACAAATAATATACAAGTAACATAAGTACACAAATAAGACATATAATAACTAGATGTGGAAGCTCAAACTACTATTCATTTCAACATAGTGACAGTGTAAGGAGCAACTTGCCTATGTATTGAGGTGAGACTAATGGACGGTAATTTGATGCAATTGATTTATCACCTTTTTGAAAAATCGGAACTACATTTGCAAGTTTCCAAGCTTCTGCACTAGGCTCGATTCTAATGACTTATTAAATAAAACTGCTAATGGATTACTCAACTCATCTCTACACTCTTTTTAATATTCTAGCATATACCTCGTCGGACCAGGCGATTTATGAGGCTTTAGTTTGTTAATTTTTTGCACATCGTTACTAGTAATATTGATATTCATCAACATATTTTCTATACTGTCGTTATATACCTTATGAACTTTTGGAAACAAGTGCTAGGTTTTCATTTGTGAATACTGGGAAAATGACTATTTAACGTACTACACATTTCTAACTCCATCATCAGTCATTTCTCCTGTCGTAGTTTTAAGGGACCTATTGTATCTCTAACCTTTGATTTATATCAGTTGATAAAAGCTTTGGGGTATTTTTCGATTCGTTTTGCTACCTTGATTTCATAATTTCTCTTGCTTTCCTAATTTCTGTTTTTACCTGTCTTGTTAGGTTTTGATAGTAACCAAGTAAGTGATTTTTTCTTAACTTTTTTCATATTCTTTTCTTTTCCCTAGAAGTTAAGAGTCTATTATTCATCCATGGTTGGTTCCGTATCGATCTGAATTTTCTTTTAGGGATGTGTTTATTTTGAGCATTATGATTGTTTCAAATTGTTCATAAGTAGCTGCTAATTAAATTCAGGCTCCTGTGTGTGTGTGTGTGACAATGAATATAAAGATGAGAGACTGACACGAGATACAATGAAATAGAAAGGAGACGAGACAGAGAGAGACAGAGACAGACAGACAGACAGAAGAGAGAGAGAGAGAGAGAGAGACTTGTCACCAGCGCATTCTTCCACCTGTCAAATCACTGTCAGTCGTGAGAGGAGGCAAATCCCTTGACAGGAGTGACGGCCGATGTGGTAACACTGCTCCACGCCTGATTGATGGCCTTGTTGTATTAGATATTGTCCTGAGGGAAGAAGGAGGAGAAATAAAGGGGAGGAAGAGGGGTAAGGGAGCTGGAGGAAGGTAGGGAGGAGGAAAGAAGAGAAGGGGAGGAATGGAGAGGATGGGAAGAATGAAGGGAGAAGAGAAAAATGAATAAGAGATAGAGAAAAAAAGAAACGAAAATCGGGGTAGGAGACAAGGACGGAGGAGTAAGATAAGAGGGTGAGAGGGAGGAAGGAAGGAAGGAGGAAGGAAGGAGGAGAAGGAAGGAAGGAAGGGGGAAGGAAGGAAGGAAGAGGAGGAGGGAGTGTGGAAAATTGATTAAAATTTTTTTTTTTTTATTTTTTTATTATTTTATTTTACTCTAATTTTATTTATTTATTTTATTAACTCCTTTATTGTCAGTTATTTTTTTTAATTTGTTTTATTATTATTATTATTATTATTATTATTATTATTATTATTATTATTATTCGGGTTGTTGCTGTTGTTTATTTGTTGTTATTATTCCCAAGAAACATTATTTTATTTCTATTCTCCTTCGTTATTTTCATTTTCTTTGCATTATCTTTTCACGGTTATTTTTATATAGAGAAAGAGAGAGGCCATCACTCTTACTGGTATGGTGATGGATGATGCTCTCTCCTTCCTTTGTTTCTTCCATGAACCTTACCTCTCCCTCACTCTCACCTCCTGTAACCCTTCTTTCACCCACCCTCACCTCACTCCCCTCCTTTCACTCTCTTTCCCCACGCCCCCCTCCTCGCACCTCACCCTCACTCTTTCTCCTCCCTCTTCCTCATTCTTCACTCCTTCCTCTTCTCCTTTCTAATCCTTCCTCCCTCTCCCCTACGCTTTAGACTCAGCAACCACCCATCTTGGTGACCACATAGCTCCCTGACCGCCCAGTAGGGGGTGAGGGGGTAGAGAGGTGTTATGAGGGGGAGGGACATATACTCACTTCCTTCTTTATGTAGAGGGTTTGGGTTTAAAGTGGGAGGAGAGGATATTTGGGGTGTAGGGGAGAGGAGGGGGAAGGGCGAAGTGGTCTCTAAGAGTGGGTGCGCCCTCACACGCCCGTGTGATTCTGTCTTGTCTCCCACGCCCAAACACGCCCACGTAACAATCCCATCTGCCCATGTACACACCCATTTAACTACCCCCGCCCATACCGGTTGGGCGGGTAGGTGGCGGTGGTGACTATGGGCAGCAGGGCGTCAGTAGTAAATGTGGCGGGCCTCAGTGTGAAGTAATCCATACGGGCCATACTCTCTGGGGGTCCTCTGCCCTGGCGCCATCTACGCCGCCCTCCTTGCTGTCGTTGCTCTTGACGCCACCACTGCCACCCTGCGCCCCTACCACCCCAGGTCCCCACCACCCTGCGACGCCCCACCCTGCCGCGCCCCCCCACCCTGCCGCGCCCCCCACCCTGCCGCGCCCCCACCTGCACGCCCCACTGCCGCGCCCCCTCCCTGCCGCCACCCTGCCGCCCCCCACCCTGCCGCCCCCCACCCTGCTGCGCCCCCACCTGCCGCCGCCCCCACCCGCCTCGCTCAGGGGATATTACTGATGCCACTACCGTCGCCTGTACTGCACCATCACCACTATCACCATTATCGCTATCACCACCAACCACTATCATCACTATCACCATCATTATCACCAACATCTTCACCACAACCACCAACTCGGCACCAAATCTTCCGGTAGGTGTCAACAGCCCCCCACCACTCACTTCCCTTTCCCCACACTCCCTAAATCAACTGTTCTATTTCTCTCTTTGCTAACTCAGTTTATTTCCTCGACTCTTCAAAAGATTTCCAACTCGACTCTGGACACACTCATTTCCGTCCCTCCCTCCCACCCCCTACCTCCCTCTCACCCCTACCCCCTCACCCCTACCTCCCCCTCACCTTTACCTTCTGTCACTCCTTTCTCTTCCTTCACCACCCTTTCCCACACCCTCTCTCCCTTATAACCCCCTCCTCACTCCTCCTCAGCCAGCAAGCCGAGATGTCAGAATTATATCCCTAAAACCACTTCTCATGGTCAGGTCCGGGAGCCAATTTTTTCACTGACGGGGAGGAGGTTGTGTTGTTGTCTGTTGTTGTTGTTTACTGAAGGAATAAATAGGTTATGGACGTAACTCGCAAAAGAAATAGGAAATAAATAGTGTTTCTGAGTGTTAGTTTGTCTTAAGAGGTGGGAAGCGAGCAGCTGTAGTTGGATTTATAGTAATTGGTGAGAAACGTAATTGTGGTGTTAAATCTGGAAAGGTGAAAATAGGGTTATTATAATTATTTAGAGAATGTTTCTGTAATAGGGAATGAAAAGTAATTATGCTAAATAGGGGAAAAAAGACCCTTAAATAGCTGTAATAGGAAAATAGGGAAAATAAACAGCATTAACATATACAACCATAATAGTGATGTGAAAATCGGATATAAATTGGCTCAAATATCTAGTCAAACCCGAAAAGACGTTAATAGGCAAAAGATTACAAAATAGGTGAAAGAAATGGGTAGAATTTCTTCTAATGGGGTTAAGACGAGGCGAAGAACCTGTGGAACTACTTGAGAAAACCGATAAATTACTATAATGGCAGAGAGAGAGAGAGAGAGAGAGAGAGAGAGAGAGAGTCTTGGAAAATCATTTACCCTCGGCATCGTCCCCACTCCCCCATCACCTCCACCTCCCCATCACTCCCCCCCTTTCACCTCCCACCTCCCCATCACTCTCCCCACCTCCCCATCACTCTCCCACCTCCCCATCACTCTCCCCACCTCCCCATCACTCCCCACCTCCTTATCACCTCCCACTTTTTTCCCCACCTTCCATCCTTCCCCCTCCCCATCACTCTCCCCACCTCCCCATCGCTCTCCCCACCTTCCCATGTCCCTCCCCAGCCTAACGCTAATCTACCCTCACGCTAACATAACCTAATCTAACCGAATCAGGTGTGTAATCCAGGTGCAAATTTATCGGGTGACTACAGGTGCAAATTAAACAGGTGATCATTCCACCACCTTGAGATAACATTCCCCCAGTTCCCCCACCCCTCCCCACCCTCCTTCCTTAATTCTCAAAATTATTGTTGAATCTGTAATGGTGTTTAATGGTGTTTTTTGCTATTGGTTGACAGTGTTGTTTAATGGACTCGCTGGTGTAAACTGCCAAATTAGTTAAAAGTGGTGTTAACCCCTCCCCTCTTCCCCTCTTCATCCCTCTCTCCCTTCATACACCCCCTCCTCCCCTGCCTGGCCACCTTCTTCCTTCAGGGGCAAAACAATCTGAGGTGCCTGAATTTACTGTGCTTTTTTTTTTTTTCTTCTCTCTCGATGTGGTTTCCATGAGTGTGCTGGTTGGGGTGGTGGTGGTGGTAGGGGATGATGTTGGTGGAGGGGTAGTGGTGGTAAGGGATGGTGATGATTGTTGTGGTTGGTAGTAGGAATGTTTGTAGATAGTGGTTGTTGGTGGTAGTGGTGTAGTGTGTGTGGTGATAGTGGTACTATAGTGTGATAAAGTATGATGCATCATCGGGATAAAAGTAATATTATGTTGTCGACAAGAACAGCATACTAATGAGTGTGTGGTGGAGGTAGTTGTGGTTGGAGAGATGGTGGTGCTGGTAATGGTGGTGGAGGAGGTGATAGTGGTTGTTGTGATGGTTGTGATGGAGGTAGTAGTGATGGTGGAGGTAGTGATGGTGTAGGTAGTGGTGATGGTGGTGGAGGTAGTAGTGATGGTGGAGGTAGTGGTGGTGTAGGTAGTGGTGATGGTGGTGGAGGTAGTGGTGATGGTGGAGGTAGTGGTGGTGTAGGTAGTGGTGATGGTGGTAGTAGGTGACGGTGGTGGAGGCAGTGATGGTGATAATGGTAAAGAAACATGAAATAAAACTCCCACCAATCTCACAAGGTCTAGTCAGGGTGTAATTCTAACGCCATCTTGCCAGGTGTGTTAAGTCACTTGAATTGTTTGGGTGAGAATAGAGGTACCAGACCACCCTCATAATGTGTTGCGTCTACTTCACCTCCTTATCTAGTCGACAGGGGCGGCTCTCTACCACCCATCTACCCACCCACTCATCCCTGCCACCCCTGCCACCCACCCATCCCCGCCACCCACCGCCCCTTATCCCCCCTCTACTTGTGACTGTCCTCAGATAAAACCTTGTCATGATTTATGGCCGCCACAGTATCTGATAGTTCCGGAGGATAGGGGAGGGTGGGGGGAGGTACAGGGAGAGGAAGGGAGGGTAGGGAGAGGGAGGGTGAAGGAAGGAGAGACATGGGAGGAAGGTGAATGAGGTAAGGAGTGGAAGAGGGTGAATGGAGGAGAAGAGGGCAGGAGGGAGAGAAGAGGAGGGGGGGGAGGGCAAAGACGGAAGGTGAATGACGGAAGGAGAAGAGGGCAGGAGGGGGGGAAAGTGAAGTAGGGGAGAAGAAGAGGAAGATTACGAGAGGCATTAGAGGGTGGCGGTAAATGAAAAATGGATGAGCAGACAGCCTCGAGAAGTCCACAGATTGGGTGACCGATGCCAAGTGTCTCAAGAAAGTCGTGGATCAACCTAACCTAACGTAACGTAACGAAACCTAACCTAACCTAACCTAACCTAATCTAGCCTAACCAAATGTAACCTAACCTTAAGATTAACATACCTTAGTTTATTCCACCTATGATGCTTAAACACCCTAACCTAACCAAAACTAAACCCTAACCTAAGCTAAACCTAGCTAACCTAACCTAAACTAAACTAACCTAACCAAAACTAAACTAACCTAACACTCTGACTCAGCAATAACCTAACCTAACCCTTCCCCAGTTAGTGTTACGTGGTTGACGGACCTGATTGTGAATTATACGATGAGGGAGAGGTGGTGGAGGGGAACAACGAGGGAGGGAAGGAAGGAGGGAGGGAGGGAGGGGAGGAGGGAGGAATTGTACAATGGTGACGCGTGCCCTCCCTTTCCTCTCCCTCCCCTCGCTGTCATATTTTGCGGATTATTACACATAATAAGTAATCTAAGGGAGTTTAGACCACCAGCCCTTAACACGTCTCTCTCTGCCTCTTTCCATATCTCAGTTCCGTCATATTAAAGGAAGGGAAAGGGTACAATGGAACAGAAGAAGGAAGAGACGAGATTATTATTATTATTATTGTTGTTGTTGTTGTTGTTGTTGTGTAGGTGTGTTGGTCTTTGTAGTTGTTGGTTTTGTTGTTGTTTATTTGTTTGTAATGGCTGAAGAGAAGATTTAAGTGTGTGTGTGTGTGTGTGTGTGTGTGTGTGTAATAATAATAATAATAATAATAATAATTATGGTTTATTGAAAGAGCTTGCAGCCGAAGGCTGAAAATATACAGTTACATATTTGGGGAATGGGTTACGAATTACAAAATAATATACAAGTGACATAAGGACACATATAAGACATATAGTAACTTAGATGGGGATCGCCCAAAAACAGTCTATTTCAACATAGTGATAGTGTAGGGAGCAGTGTTTACTGGGAGGAATAATTGATTATTACATGTTGATAATTTTTACAATGGTTGGGACTGGCTGTTTTATAGCGACTGTCCGTGCACGTATGGGCTGGATGCGGCTGTGGTGTCGAACAGCAATTCTCGGACAGGGATCTCAGGTGGTAGGGGGCCGGTGTGATGGTGTAGAAGCCTACCAAATTTGCAGATGAGGTCGTGTGGTGATGGTCAGTGAGAGTCGAAAGGGTCAGTGTGTTGAGCGCTTTGATATGTGGAGCAGAAGGAGAGAATAATCTTGCATGCCCTCTTTGCACTTTTTTCAGGTGTTTACGTTGTGTGGCATTTAGGAGGAAGACCAGGTGGGGGAGGCATAGTGAGCTTGGGAAGTATGAATGTAAACACTGAGGAGCTCTGGGTGCAGGAACCTGAGGACTTGAGTCGGGGAGGAGGTGGAGACGGAAATGGAGGATTTGACAACTCACTGACGTGTGGTTTCCAATGTGTGTGTGTGTGTGTGTGTGTGTTAACATAGGAGATGGATACAGAGAAATGATGGACGGAGATAAGAGAGAGAGAGAGAGAGAGAGTCGACCAATATGGCGACCATATATCAAACTTCTGAGATGAAGCAGCCTTTGAATATTCATAATTTCACGTCACTTAGCAAGCTCTCCTCATGAACAATTAATTAGCTAGTTGGAAAACACTGAGCCATGGCCCTGTAACAAGGCTCCAGTAAGTCAGCGCGGGGTGGCAGGCCTCAGATGCCAGTATTCAAGTGCCACTTAGCATAATTTCATTGTACAGCCTCATTTTTATTGGCGAGAGATCCGTATCATTAGTCGGGATGATACGGCAGTCACTCAGACACGGTGCCACACATTGCCATCTCCGGGTCGCTAGGACTGGTTCTGAAGAGACGTTCGTAGTAGCCGAGGATCTGCTGTATAATAGTTCAGTAGAAGGTTTATCCATTAACACTACACTCCATATCCTCAGGTCACTTTTCAAGATAAATCTGTGAATTCTCAACGATAGAATCTAAAGACTTGGCAACGGCGCAATCCGTCTTGAAGTCGTAAGTTGCCGCCAAAATATTTCCCGCACTTTGGGCCGCCAGCCGCAGGAGACACAGGGCTCTATGTCCCCCGTCCCCAGAGACTGTTTTCCCGAGGCGTAGTCAGTATGGCGTGATAAGCGCAAGTGCTAAGGGATTATTTGTCCAAACACGCATTAGCTGTATTTGAGTGATGGTTGTTGGTGTTGAGGATAGTGATGGTGATGATGATGAGGGAGATGGTAGAAGGTTAGAGGTGTAGCTGTGTTGTTATTACAAAGACCTTGTAAATTTCAACCCTAGGACCTGACAGTTCGCTCTGGCTACCCCGAATATTTTTACCGGGTCTTTTTTCTTCTTTTTTCCCCGATCTTGTTTATTGTACAGCGCCATCTACCACCAGAAGAACGAGTTTTAGCTCCACTACAAGAGAGAGAGAGAGAGAGAGAGAGAGAGAGAGAGACTGCGTTTGTGTGGATAGACGTTAAATGTTGTGAATTAGTGGATCGTGTGGATAGTGGCGTTGAGCGGGTCTTGTAAATAGGTTCTCTCTCATGGTAAATTATATCATGTTGTGGCGTGTTATTAAGTTTATATTATTGAGGCCTTCAGGGTCCTCCTCCTCCCGGCCAGCCAAGGAAAACTTTCTCGCTAAACTCGCTCCTCAAAAATGACAAACCGGGTGAGGAAAATGTGTTAATAATGTAAATCACCTGAAGATTAAACCAGATACTAACCTAACCTAACCTAACCTAACCTAACCTAACCAAACCTAACCAAACCTACCCTACCCTACCCTTGAATGGAGTAATTTACTAAAGGTATAACTTAAAAGGTCAATGATGAGTCTTAGCTGTGATGACGTTATGCTTCTACTAACAAGATGATACCGTACTTTTTAGGAAAAGTTTGACGGATGTATGTGTGTGTGTGTGTGTGTAATCATCTCTCTCTCTCTCTCTCTGTGCTGTTTGCTTTTTTTTTTGTTGTTGTCACTTTATTATTCCTGCTGTGATGTTGTTGTTTTTACGTCGTTGTTGGTCTGTTGCTAGAAGACAAGTAGACGGCAGAGAGGTAGACTAACAGAGCAGCAGACAATAACAGCAAAACAGACAATAACAACAATAACAATAATAACAGCAGAGACACAATAACACAATACAGACAATAACAACAACAACAGCAGACAATAAATAGACAGCAGACAATAACAACAACAACAGCAGACAATAACAGACAGCAGACAGTAACAACAACAGCAGCAGACAATAACAACAAACAGCAGACAATAACACTAACAAACAAGAACAGACAATAACAGCAGACAGCAGACAACAACAGTAGCTACAGCAGTAAATCATATAGGTGGTAACTCTCCACAGTACTCCAGCCTCGCCCTGAACAGTATCTAAATTGCATCTGAATCCTACAACCTACCATTAACTACTACCATTAACCACTACCATTAATTACTACCATTAACCCCAATTAACCCCACCGTTATTTCCCACCATTAACCTTCACTATTAATACCCACCATTAACCTCACCATTATCACTCACCATTAAACCCATTAAACCCCCCACCATTATCACCTACCATTAACTCCCACCATGAACCCCCTTTACCCCCGCCACCATTAACCCCCACCATTATCATCCACCATCATTAATTGCCCCTTTAATTACCGCATTAACATTTTATCTTGGTCACAAATTGAAATATCCGTCCTGTGTGTGTGTGTGTGTGTGTGTGTGTGTGTGTGTGTGTGTGTGTGTGTGTGTGTGTGTGTGTGTGTGTCCCCTGGTAATGGAAGGCACAGGTGTGTAATTAGGTGGGGTGGGGTGAGTCTTATCTTGACTGCCCCTGTGCCCACACGCCCATGCCCACACGCCCATGCCCCATTTCAGCAAAAGAGGTTCATGCTACTAGCCTGTACACGCCCACTTGAATCTCTCCTCTCCTCCCTTACTTCTCTCTCCTTACCTCCTCACCCTCCCTTACCCCCTCCTCCTTACCTCCTCAACCCTCCCTGACCTCTCCTCACCCCTCCCTTACC
>NW_024742238.1:3703402-3732450 GCF_018991925.1 Homarus americanus
CAGGGTTTGTGGTGGGAGATGCATTCGTGGCAATTGTATACCCTGGAGGGGTTTTGTAGGATACTCTGTAAATGGTTTGGTTGGACTACTCTCGGAGAAGTGTGGGGTGGAGACATCTGAGTACATGGTTTGAGTTAGAGTACTTACCTCTCGTGAGTACATGGTTTGAGTTAGAGTACTGTACTTTCCCTCGTGAGTACAGGGTCTGAGGTATAGTAATTACTCCTCTAGAAGTACAGTACTTGAGCTACAGTACATATCCCTCGTGAGTACATTGCTTGTGGCAGAGTACATACCCCTTTAGTAACATGGAATTATAGTATCACTTTTCAGAAGTACATCCTTACAGACACAAGTACAACTGGAGTGCTTCCTGCTTGAGTTATACCACTTAACCTCGTCCTTGATGATGTATGGAGGAGGAGAGGTCGTGTTTGAGGTGTCGTACTCGAGAGGGAGGGGTTAAGTGGTACTCGAGGTGCGTGTGAGTTATTGCAAGGGGAGGGAAGGGGAGGGGTGTGGTGGGCAAGGTGGGTAGGGGAGGGCAGGTGGGGTGTAGGGAGGCAAGGTGAGGTGGGGGTGGGTAGGGAGGAGGGCAAGTGGGGAGGGTGGGCATTTCCTGACCACCCTGTTTTATTTCAACGACTGAGCTGTTTATTTCAAATTGATCATTAGCACCCCAGCTTATTTCATCTGATCATTAGTCACCCCAGCTTATTTCATTCGACTGCTTAGTCACCCCAGCTTATTTCACCTGATCATTAGGCACCCCAGCTTATTTCAACTTGATCATTAAGACAATCTGACTGTAACGGAACTCAACAATTCTCTCTCTCTCTCTCTCTCTCGTTTTTGTATTTCTTTCATTTGTTTTCGTATTTATTTCCCTTGTGATGTTCCCTGTCTCCCTATCGCCTTATCCTTCCTTTCGTACTTTTATTTCTTCTTCACCGTCTCTTCCTCCTCCTCCTTCCATTCCTTCTTCTTTTCATTCTTAATTATCTTCTTCGTCATCTCTTCCTCCACCTACACCACCCTCCTTCTCCATCACCTCACCCCACCTCCACTCTCTCCACACCCTCTTCCTCTTCCTCTCCACCACCATCACCACCCCTTCCTTCCTCTCCTACACCACCATCCACTACCGGTCCACCACCCCTTCCTCCTACACTATCACCACTCCTCCTCCTCTTCCTCCTACACCATCACCACCTCCTCCTCCTCCTCCTCCTCCTCCTCCTCCTCGCCGCGTCCTTCATCTAACAATTAATGCCAGAGTCACAGGGCATTAACAGCGTCGAGTGAGAGCAGAGGTAATCTCCCCAAATCCCAAAGTTACACTGCGGCCTTAGTGTTGGGGGGGGAGGGATAGGTAGGTAGGAGAGAGAGAGGTGGGGTGGGAAGGATGGGGAGTTGCTGGATGGAAGGCTAGAGGGTAGAGGGGGAGGAGGTGGGGATGGGGTGGGAGGAGAGGAGGAGGAGGGAGGAAGGGATGGAGGAAGCAAGGTGGAACAGAGAAAGAGAGAGGTGGGTAGCTGAAGGAGGGAAGGGGAAGTGGAGGAGGAAGAGAGATGGGAGGAAGGAGGGAGGGAAGACTGAGCAATATCTCTTCACAAACTACTATAATACGAACCACTGATAAAGACTAAGTGAGGCAGGAATATAAACATGACATTATACCACAGAAAATGGATCATTGTGATGGTAAACTTAAGCATATTACATTCGGGGGCTAGGAGGTAGGTGTGTGTGTGTGTGTGTGTGTGTGTGTGTGTGTGTGTGTGTGTGTGTGTGTGTGTGTGTGTGTGTGTGTGTGTGTGTGTGTGTGTGTGTGTGTGTGTGTGTGTGTGTGTGTGTGTGTGTGTGTGTGTGTGTGTGTGTGTGTGTGTGTGTGTGTGTGTGTGTGTGTGTGTGTGTGTGTGTGTGTGTGTGTGTGTGTGTGTGTGTGTGTGTGTGTGTGTGTGTGTGTGTGTGTGTGTGTGTGTGTGTGTGTGTGTGTAATAATAATAATTATCTGTTTATTGAAGAGCTAATAAAATATACAGTTACATATTTAAATAATTACAAATAATATAAAATGACATAAGTGACACAAATAAGACATATAGTAACTTAGATGGGGATCAGCTCAAAATACAGTCCATTTCCAACATAGTGACAGTGTAGGGAGCAGGTTTCTGGGGAGTGAATACACTGATTTATTACATGTTATTGATAATTTTACAATGGTTGGGACTGGGCTGTTCTTATAGCGATCAGTTCATGCACGTATGGGCTGGATGCGGTTGTGGTGTCGAACAGCAATTTTGGACAGGGTCTCAGGTGGTAGTAGGGGCCGGTGTCGGGGATGGTGTAGGCTTCACCAAATTTGCAGATGAGGTCGTGGTGAGTGGTCAGTGAGAGTCGAAAGGGGTCAGTGTGTTGAGCGCCTTTATATGTGGAGTAGAAGGGGAGAGACAATCTTGCATGCCCTCTTTGCACTTTTCTAGGTGTTTACGTTGTGTGGCATTTAGGAGGAAGACCAGGTGGGGAGGCATAGGTGAGCTTGGGAAGTATGAATGTTGTGTAAAACACTGAGGAGCTCTGGTGCAGGAACCTGAGGGACTTGAGTTTGCGGAGGAGGTGAGACGAAACTGTGTGTGTGTGTGTGTGTGTGTGTGTGTGTGTGTGTGTGTGTGTGTGTGTGTGTGTGTGTGTGTGTGTGTGTGTGTGTGTGTGTGTTCACTCTTCCTGTCACTTACTACACCTACCATTTTCTCTCTTTCTCTTTCGTCCTTTCGTTCCTGTGCCATAACGAAGGAAGGAATAAGATAGGTGGAGATAATTAACGTGGGGAAATATGTCATGGTGATTGAATAGTCGTATGTCTTAATAATATTATTTCTTTTTGTCACAGCCAATCAAAATGAAGGTATTGCAATCCTTCTCTGATTGGTTGATCATAAAAGGTAATATATAGAACTCAAGTCGTGTTGTCTTTTTTTAATTGAGTTTATTACTTTTGATACATGTATTGTAATAATAATAACAACAACAATAATAATTTAGTTAATCACACCTCAACTCATCCCCCACACACACACACACAATAGCACCTTTTGCACTTTCCTTTCCTCCGCCACACACATATCATTCCATTGACTAATTGCATCAGGTAAGACAGGTAGCGGCAGTGTGTTTAGACAGGTAGAAACCAGCCGAATCACACCTGTACGTCAGAACGAGTAATCAGCGAGGAATGGTACACACACACACACACGTTCATGCACTCTCTCTCTCTCTCAGCATCCTGAAGTCAAAGGTTAATAGGTTCAAAGGTCATCGAGTCACGTTGACCCCGATCTCAGGAGCTGAGAGAAGTGAGCTATTTCAACAGCTGAGAGAGAGGTGTGTGTGTGTGTGTGTGTGTGTGTGTGTGTGTGTGTGTGTGTGTGTGTGTATTGATTATTTACTCCCATCAAAGTACTTTACAAAAACACTAATCACTCAGGTATCAGGTGAAATGGGAGATATTAACAACTACTAAGATACCTCCTGATTAAACTCCACCTTTAACATAACACCTTGAAGTTCTTAAACATCTGAGTCAGTGTTTACATGGTGCTAAGTTCGTGTGCTTCCTCTCCTCATCCACAACTTGACCTACAACCAAAGATTCATGAGTTATAACCTAATTTCCTGGGTTGTTAATGTACAATTTCTTACATTCTGATTGGTTGGTTGATGGTGGAAATATTTTAAAAGACATTTCTCTATTTCAAGATATTTTAGCTTCTGCTGGCATATTGACCATACGTAACAGACCTATTTGGGAGGGGGAGGAGGATAGCCGGTAATAGTGGCATTAATAACTTATAATCAAACAGCTGGTACACACTGTAACGCCAGATGTACAGTACAACGGCGCTTGGAGAATACATGAATATATAAGATCTGTAACTTTGAGTGACCAGATAATATTCACTTAGTACGCGATGAGGTGAATTTGTGACGAAACCCCCACCATCTGTTAACTGTACCTCTGTTAACTGTACCCCCTGTTAACTGTACCCCCTGTTAACTGTAATTTCGTTAACTGTACCTCCTGTTAACTGTAATTTCCGTTAACTGCAATTTCCGTTAACTGTACTCCTGTTAACTGTACCCCCTGTTAACTGTACCTCTGTTAACTGTGTACCCCCCTGTTAACTGTACTTCTGTTAACTGTTCTGTTAACTATAATTTCTTAACTGCATTCTGTTAACTGTACTCTCGTTAACTATAAATTCTGTTAACTATTATAATTCTGTTAACTGTACCCCTGTTAACTATAATTTCCTGTTAACTATAATTCCCCTGCTAACTGTAATTTCTGTTAACTGTACCCTGTTAACTGTACTTCTGTTAACTAAATTTCCATTTCGTTAACTGTAATTTCTGTTAACTGTACCCCTGTTAACTGTACCCCCTGTTAACTGTACCCCCTGTTAACTGTGCTCTGTTAACTGTTAATTGTTCCTGTTAACTTCCCTGTTAACTATAATTTGCTGTACTTGTTAACTATAATTTCTGTTAACTATACTGTTAACTATTCCCTCTGTTAACTGTACCCCTGTTAACTATAATTCCTGTAACTATACCCCCTGTTATTCTTTTTAACTATACCCCTGTTAACTGTACCCCGCCTATTGAAAAATTTCTGCTGTTTACTGTAACCCCGTATTTGCCGTATTGCTTGTACCCCCTGTTACTTCATGTCCCCCTGTTAACTACTTACCTGTAATTATACCTATTAACTGCCCCCCTGTTCTGTACCTCTGTGTTATACCTCCTGTTAACTGTAACCGTATTGCTGCACCTCTGTTAACTGTACTTCTGTTAACTGTACCTCTGTGCTAGCCCCCCTCTTTGTGTACTCAGGGGTTTAGAGGTAACAATGCGTGATTATGAAGAGTTGGGCTTAATCCTAACTTGGAGGTCTACTATGCCTCGAGTTTCCATGACCAGTGCAAACACACGGTGAGATAATGTGAGGTGAGTGTGTGTGTGATGACCTGGTTTTAACCCCCCACTGGAGAAGCTGACCCGGGCTGGTGAGTGTAGCGGGAAGGAAGGTGGGAAGGGGGTATGGAGAATAAATATGAGGAGAAATAGGACGTTGGGAGAATGGAAATGAAGATAGATAGGAAAGAATGATAGGAGAGAGAAGGAAGGAAGGGTGAAATTTCGTGGGGAGTTCTCAAAAAAAAAAGTGATGTGGTGTGGGGGAAAGTAAAGGTGTGGGTGGTGGAGGTGATGGGTACAGGAAGGAGCCGCCCACCCATCCTCCCTCTCCCCTTCCTCTACCTGTGCCTGAGGTGATGCTTTTCTTCACTCACACACACCACCACCTCCTTAACTACTACATCCCACTTCCTTCCCTCCAGCCACACCACACACCTACCACATCCTTCCTCCAGCCACACCACCACCTCTACTTCTACATCCCACATCCTTCCCTCCACCCACACCACACCTACCACATCCTTCCCTCCAGCTACACCACCACACCCGTTTAGCTTTCCTCCTGCAGATACAAACATCCTGGTGAGATCAGAGGAGCATAAGAGGAGCATCGGAGGAGCATCAGAGGAGCATGTGTGAAAGTTTTGGGGTGGCGGGGAGGTCGAGGTGGAATGAGATGTGTAAGTCAGGAGAGTGGGAGGGAGGAGGTGAGGAGGGTGAGGGCAGGAAGGATGAGGGATAGAGGAGGGTGAGGGCAGGGGAGGGCGGAGGGGGTGAGGGGAGGACATAAAACTGTTAATATCTGGTGTTATTTGTCATGGCTCCAAATTTTATCCCAGTTAGTATTTTTTCACTATTTTTCCTCACATGATCTAGTGTGTGTGTGTGTGTGTGTGTGTGTGTGTGTGTGTGTGTGTTGTGACGTGGTAGTCAACTCTCTTTGCACACACATACCTGAAAAAGGGTATTGAGGATGGGCGTGATGTTGGCTGGGAGAAAGTCATTCGTGAGTAATGCTAAAAGCTTCCTTAAACCTCTACCTGCCCGCCATCTTTTATTTCATTATATACACACTTATCTGACTGATGGGTGTTTGTGAGTGAGGAGGTTTTGTTTAGAAGGGCAACAACAGGGACAATCTTGTTTATGTCCCCTCACGTTGTCTTCTTCACTTAAAAAATGTGTCTGTCTGTCTGTCTGTCTGTCTGTCTGTCTGTCTGTCTGTCTGTCTGTCTGTCTTTTGGGGGGCCATAGTTGTGACGTATTAGTGACGTCATGAACTGTGGCTGGGAGAGGAGAGCATATATGGTGATCTCCTCCTTCACCTTATTTTAACCCCATCCATTTTACTTTATCTCCCCTACGCTTTACATTTTCTCCTCTCCCATTCCATCTCTTCCACTTTCCATTCCATCTCCAACTATAATGAGTGTAGTAAGGAAGGGAAAGTGGATGGGATGGCGTGAGGTCCTGAGATTGGATTACACACACACATACATACACACACATACATACACTTACATACCTTTCACTACCCCATCACACCACCAACACTCCATCACTCCACCAACACTCCATCACTCCACCAACACTCCATCACACCACCAACACTCCATCACTCCACCACTCCTGCGTATCATCCACAGACAAAAGCTAGGTTTTATCTGCTGTGTAATGCAATACGTCGACAGCTATATAACCGCTAAGTCATCTCCATTAGTAGTGGCTGTGAGGACTTGGCAGTTCATGTACACCTCTTGATATATCGTGTACACTTATAATATTCAGTGTACACCTTTAATATATCATGTACACCTCTTGATATATCGTGTACACTTATAATATTCAGTGTACACCTTTAATATATCATGTACACCTTTAATATATCATGTACACCATTGATATCTATATATTTCTCTTTTTCGCTCTCTCAAACTATATTTTTTTAAGTATTAGTAAATGGAAGAGTCTGAAGGAAATAATCAGATTTTTTTTTACTAAAATGTGTACGTCAATTAAGGAGGGTGAAAGGTATTTGGCCAGGTGTATATGTGGGGTAAGGTGGGTGAGAGTTCATTAACAGGTGACTTCAACACAAGGATAGGTGAGGAGAGTGTTGTAAGGACAGGTAGAAGGAATGCGGATAGGTGAGGAGAGTGTTGTAAGGACAGGTAGAAGGAATGAGGACAGGTGAGGAGAGTGTTGTAAGGACAGGTAGAAGGAATGAGGACAGGTGAGGAGAGTTTTGTAAGGACAGGTAGAAGGAATGCGGATAGGTGAGGAGAGTGTTGTAAGGACAGGTAGAAGGAATGAGGACAGGTGAGGAGAGTGTTGTAAGGACAGGTAGAAGGAATGAGGATAGGTGAGGAGAGTGTTGTAAGGACAGGTAGAAGGAATGAGGATAGGTGAGGAGAGTGTTGTAAGGACAGGTAGAAGGAATGCGGATAGGTTAGGTTTTGACTGAGTAAAAATGAAAGGTTTGTTGATACATTTTATTAATAACAAAAGGTTAAACCTCTTGAGTGATAGAATGGCGAAAATTCATATTGTGTTATAAAACTATCGGGTCGGAGTCTTGGTTCTGATAAGCTCCTGGGTTATCTGGTAGGGTTTAGAGCCTCTGGGAAAGCTTCAGATTCCACTAGTAAGCTCCAAGCCTATTTTGATGGTTCAGAGAAATACCTAAAGCTTCCCAGAAGACTCTTGAACTTTCTGGAGCATTTTCTTGCCTTCAGGTGATGCTCGAGTTTTCCAGAAGGGCGGGGAGTGGGGGGGGAGGGGGTCTGTATCAACGAGGATCAGGCCTTTTATATCAGATGTCTTTAGATCCAAACCAGAAGGGATGGGAGAAGAGAATGAAAGGGAGACAAAGGGATGAAAGCAATAAAGATTGTTGCTTCCTTCTTTTCTTTTTTCTTCCCCTTCCCTCTCACCCCCTTCCATTTTGTCAGTTTCAGAGGGAAGGGGAAACAGTAGAGGAGGGGATTAAAATATTAACGACCCTTCCCTGTCTTTCCAATCCCTTCTTCCTCTTTCCATTCCTTCCAGTCTCTTCCCCCTTCCTTCCAGTCTCTTCCCCCTTCCTTCCAGTCTCTTCCCCCTTCCTTTCAGTCTCTTCCCCCTTCCTTTCAGTCTCTTCCCCTTTCCTTACAGTCTCTTCCCCTTCCTTTCAGTCTCTTCCCCCTTCCTTTCAGTCCTTCCTTCCTTGCAGTCTCTTCCCCCTTCCTTACAGTCTCTTCCCCCTTCCTTACAGTCTCTTCCCCCTTCCTTACAGTCTCTTCCCCCTTCCTTACATTCTCTTCCCCTTCCTTCAGTCTCTTCCCCTTCCTTCAGTCCTTCCTTTCAGTCTCTTCCCCTTCCTTTCAGTCTCTCCCTTTCCTTGCAGTCTCTTTCCTTTCCTCTCCCTTCCTTACAGTCTCTTCCTTCCTTACAGTCTCTTCCCCTTCCTTGAGTTCTTCCTTACAGTCTCCCTTCCTTACAGTCTCTTCCCCTTCCCAATTTACATATCATATCTTCCTCTCCACTTTCCATCTTTTACTTCCTCTCTCTTCCTTTTTCACTTCCTTTTCCTTCACTCTCTCTCCCTACCTCCTCCCTCTCCCTCTCTTCTCTCAGCACTAATTTAAATGGAGAATATTGATAAACTTCTACTTAACATCATTGAATATTGATAAACTTCTACTGAACATCATTGAATATTGATAAACTTCTACTTAACATCATTGAATATTGATAAACTTCTACTTAACATCATTGAATATTAATAAACTTCTACTTAACATCATTGAATATTGATAAACTTCTACTGAACATCATTGAATATTGATAAACTTCTACTTAACATCATTGAATATTGATAAACTTCTACTTAACATCATTGAATATTGATAAACTTCTACTTAACATCATTGAATATTGATAAACTTCTACTTAACATCAATTGCTAATTATATTTGGTTAATTACAGGTGAGCAAGGAGGAGTACGACACGTGTAGGATCACCAACCCCTCGCCCCGGGTGATCGCCGTGTGTGACAAGCCATACAAGCTCATGTACTTCACCATCACCTTTCGCTCCTTCACGCCTCAGCCTGGCGGTCTAGAGTTCCGCCCCGGCCAGGACTATTACTTTATTTGTAAGTTGCGGATTTTCACATAATGATTTAGATGACTCTGTGATCTATTGTCTTATTAAATCATTGCTTTAACAACTTTTATGATTACAGTACAATACCTGTATTTAGTTTCCTGAATTTGTCTATTACAGTATTCTAATTTGTTTCTCGGCAGTGATCTTATTACATAATACCTGTGTAAGTATATGAAGTTGGATGTTAATTTTATTTTTGCTAGCTTAATTTTTTTCCTCATAGTTTATTTAAAAAAAAAATCTACATTTGTATTAATCTGTAGGACTTATCCATTGAACATCTGATCCTCCTCTTGTGTGACATTGAACTAAATCCCGCTGAACAAGGTCTTGGTAGTAACGCTCGTGGTCTTTCCCGCAGCAACCTCGAGCAAGGACGACCTGCACCGTCGTATTGGTGGGCGATGTTCGACGCACCACATGAAAGTAGTGTTCAAAGTTTGTTGTGATCCTGCCTCCCAACCAGCTCACGACCAGGCCAACAACCACATCCCCAACAACGGTATGTACCCGTACCGCCTAACACTTAAGATAAATTAAACAATGCAGATGTAATGCTGTACGATAAGGTGCTCTGGCTAACAGGTGTATAGCACGACTGTATATCTGTAGTCACAACCTCCCACATTTCCTAACAGCAGGTAAACTTAACCGGTTATTTTCTCTCCAGTGTTACGTGCATATTTTACGAGTTAAGACTAAAGCATGTTAAGTTCTCGAGAGCCATTCATTCACTTGACTACTAAGAGATACCCACAGTATTTACAATGCTTTGATTCACTCACTCTGTAGCACATCTTCAGTCACAATTTAAGAAAAACAGGTAATTCGTGAAAACTCCAATTGAAACTCTCTCATCCAAATTTGAGGCATCACCTAACACAAACTAGCTAACATTACTTCAACTTTCAGAGGGATTGAATTAGCTTTATCTAGTCTCCACATGTGTTTAGATCCACTTAACCACATTTTTAACTCTTATGGAATGTGCTGCTTGTGTGAGGTAACTTTTATCATACACGCTGCATGCACACTAGGGTTCAAATATACCTCAGAGAATGACATTTATTTAGTCTCAGTTATCATATTGTACATAGAGCCAATTAAGGTCATGAATTCAGCAGCTTTTGTGGGACAATTGTGATGTTGTGTTCTTCAGTTGCTTTTGTTTAAGTTATAGCATGTAGTCTGGATTATTCAAGCTTTTTTTTTTTTTTGCATATACAGTATATATATATTTATTTATCTAATTGGCCCTTATGAATCACTTCGTTTTTGTTATTTTCTTTGGGCAGTTGTTCTCTATTTCTTGCATAATGTACTTGACGATTTTGATGCACCAAAATTCACTCACTCTCTCATTCATTTGGGTATATATTTTTTTTCTCGTCAACCAACTCCATTGTCTAAAAACATATGCAATGGAATAAATGCTAACCGAGGACATGGAACTTCACCCTAATGCTGTACTGTATCAAGCTACACTGCCATTTTACTTCACCCAAACCTACTTTACCACGACCTCCTATTTCAGTATCCAACTTTTCCTTGTCGTATAATTTCTTCCCACTGTACTCCTGCATCTTAGTAACCCATCATCTCCCCCCTCCCCGTTACAGAAGATGTTTGGTGTGATTCTCTGTCTTCAATACATTGTTAGTCCATTTCTCTTCAATAAATGACCTTCAATATGCTCGTAGCAGCGCCTTGAAACTGTACCATCATGAACCACTTCCCCACTCTATTAAAATGTCCTTACGGTGGTCACTCCTACACCATGTCAACATTATTACCACCTCCACACTATACTGTAGTACTTATCCTATAACTAACTTGAACCATTTCCTACCTTCATCTAACCTGTTACTCAACTTTGTCACCAACCAGTCAGTCATTCATGTCTGTACAGGTCTCACCTTAGTTTCAATCAGGTTTCCTTTTAATTACTTCCTCTTATGATTTTTTCTCACTTTTATCCTATTACCAGCATATATCTCCTACAGTCTGCCTTATCCACACTCCTCCAAAAGCCTGAATCTTACAAACTCCTCCTTGCCTTTCTGACAGTTCATGAGCTAAAAAAATCCTTTTGTACACCTTACTAACAGTGGGTCACAGAGGCAGGATGGCCTCTTATTGAAACACATGGAGGCAGAGTGGCCATCACTGCACTCGACCACCTTCACTTCCTCAACTGTAACACTAAGGCAGCCCCAGGACAGAACCATCACTCCTCTACTATTACAGACTCTTGCCTTCATATACAGTGTTGCATTAATCAGTATGAATTTAAATGATCACCAATTTCACCCAATTAAAATTTAATGTAAATCAGCCCAGATATGATGACCTTCTCCTGAGTGTGGAAATACATAGTACAGTAAATTAACCCTACAGATGCCATTGTCACCACCTCAAAATAAAACATCACATCACATAATCTGAGGAAGAAGCTTATATAAAAATTTTATAACTATCTCAATGACCCAAAGAATTAGATATCTAATCCATAGTAAGGTTTTAACAAGACATTTTCTGAGAATACAACCCCGCATGCAACTACAGTACAACCAATTTGAGCCAAATTAAAAGAAAACTGTGAATTATTCTAGGTGTCAGTACATGTATACTGTACACTACATATCTACAAAATTGACCAAAAATACAGTATAAGACATGAAATTATCTCAAAGTAAATTGTATTAGAATTGAAAGGAAAGTCATTTTTATTCATAATGAAATCCTAGAACATGACTTTTATCGTTATATAATAGCCGATTGGCATACACACTGTCCCTCTCCTCTCAATTTTACACCTTGTCCCTCCCCCAGTTTTGAGGGAAGGGGAAACACTACCGGGACAAAGACACTCTTCTTACACATAGTACAGTATTTATCAGTCCAGTCCTTTGTATTTCACTCTCATGGTCAGTCACCTATTCCCCTTTATTATTCATTATCTTGTAGTGTTTTACTATCAGTTCACTTGTCAGGGTTTGAATGAAGTTCTACCATTATCCCTCGTCTATTTCAACCCAGACACTCCATAGTTATTTATCAACAACATATAATTGAAACACCAAACTTGTAAACATCTTCCTCCTCATCATTATTTATTACACTTGCCTCATACTCCTCGCAGTAAATGTCTTTCCTCTTTCGCCATTTAATCAGCATTCCTTTCTTTTATTCCTAACTAATAATCTAACACTACCAAACTAACATTCAACTGGATGCACCAAAAAAACTAATGTGCACAGCATTGTCATTCTCTAAATACACTGTAACTACCACTTGGATATTTTTTAAACTGAGGACTGCACTAAGCCTGTTAAGATAGCTAACATTTAAGGCTTCCAGCACGTTTGTGAGAGATTTTGTTTTGCAGTGACAGGATTCGTACCATCGTCCTCCTCTTTAGTCGCATCGTACGACACGGGGAATACAGAGGAGCGATTCTTCGTGTCGCCACCCACAAAATTATTACAAAATACATTGCATAGAACAGGCCATCTACAGTATTATCGCCACGATTATTTGCATCTTTTAACGTGTCGTATATTTGCTAATAAATTTTATCCTACGATATATGGATTGGTTTTTGTGGCTATCGCCAGATGCCCTCCTACCAATCTTCCTCTCCCAAGTCTGACCTCAACCTTAAAATGAAATCCTGTCCTCACCAAACCCAGTCTGCACTTTCACATTTCTTATGCATTGCTTGTTCTATAGATTAACATCTGGATGAAGATTTATGTCCCTCGCCCCCCTTATGAGTTTGATTGTGTATATTTTGTTTGGCTATGCATTCTCTCACATCTTGCTTATGTCTAGTGAGCCACTCCTAGTTATTTAGCGACAACAGGTGTTTGCTCCTTTTCGTGCCAATTGATTTGCTTATGCTTCTCTTGATATGTAAACAAGACTCATACATACTAGTTAGTCTTTTCTTGATAGTTCCTAAATCTAGTCTCAAGTAGTCAAATGGATCATAACTAAATGGTTACTGTATAGTCCCTTTAAGCTATTTCACATTAGCAAAAGTTCATCAGTACAGTACAGTATTGTAATTTGTTTGTAGTGTTTCACCGCTCTCATAGAAATAGTCTTACACTGAGATTAAGCGGTAAAGGAACTCCGAAGAAACTGTCCTTCGTAGCCTGACCGGTCGTCACATTCTTCACATTATCACAAAACTTAAGCAATTCAAAGACTCAGATAAAGGTGATAAAAACATTAAGATATTGCCTTTTGTTTGCAGTTAAAGTACTACTGTACCTAACTAACATCTCTCTTATCATTGTTGCAAGTTCTTGTTTTATTTGCATTATATGGTGCACA
This sequence comes from Homarus americanus, assembly GCF_018991925.1. Taxonomy (NCBI): domain Eukaryota; kingdom Metazoa; phylum Arthropoda; class Malacostraca; order Decapoda; family Nephropidae; genus Homarus; species Homarus americanus. Next base: position 3,716,877 of record NW_024742238.1, read on the forward strand.
CAAAGTTTTGGATCAGCACAGTAGTCATCAGAGGTATCTATGTCTCCCAACTGCTTTATTAGCAGTTTGCTACTTTATCAAATTTAAAAGGAAAAAAAAAATTGAAAGCTTAAAGTCTCGTTACTGTTGATTATCGTGGTTCTTCGAAAAGTCCCTTGGTCTTTCCTGACTGTACGATATAAGATACAATATAGTAAAATTGGATTCTGGGATGCTTAAAGCAGTTTGGTCAAATGTAGATTATAGAACACTACAAAAATCCTCTTCTAGTCGCTAGATGCTTAGCCGTGGTGTATTTTGTGTATCTCATTGCAGGCCTGCCAGCCACTAGAGGCACCACCACTACTACCACCTCCACCACCAAGTCTACTACCACCACTACTACCCCTAAGACCACCACCACTTCCACTACCACCACCTCCCTCAGCACCACTTCCCTAAAGACCACCTCTCACAAGAGTGCTGACCCTCACACCATCAAGACCACCACCAAGAAAACAGGTGAGTATTTGCCCGGTGGTCGTCCATCCTCGCCGACTTTATCGCCACCGGCCGAAACCTCAACAGATTTGAACTTGGTTTTAAAACTTTTGTTCCTCAAACCTATTTTCAGTGTCCTATTTTTTTTTTTTTTTTTACTTATTTATGGGCCTACCTGACCATAAGATATATAACTATGTTTTATTACATTATTCCACAATTTTGTTACAGTTAAAACTAAAATGCATTTAATCTTGGCGTTTTGGTACAGTGGTTATCAGTCCGAGTTTGTGTTTTTGAACACCAAATAAAAGACATTCATTTGGATGTCATAATTCTGTATGCCAAGACTTGATACTCCACATCACCAGAGTTAAAGGTTATAGCTATCAACACAGGAAGGAATAGACCCAGCTTCACTTAAAGGCTTAAAACAGAAACTTTTTTTTTCCCAGAACAGAAAATTGTCATTGCTACTTACATTGTTCCTCTTAGTTCATCCAGCTTTTGTTTTATGAAAGTGAAGAGTCAAAGATACTATTCTGTGCTGTGCCAGGTATGAAGAGAAATGTATTTGTTTGTTGTAGGCATTAGGAGCCATAAAAAACTACAGGTTCCTTCCTAGGTTATACAGTATTAGAAACCAGAGCTGGAGAGTAATATAGTAAAGTTACTTCACTACCGCCCACCACTGTTAGAAACTTATGTATTGTTCTGTACAAATTTGTGAATCATTGATTTGTAACTTCAGTCTACAGTACAGTATAGGCAGACCCTGATTTACGAAGATTTGATTTATGAAAATTCGCAGTTACAAAAGAAAATCCAAGTTTTGATTTACAGTTAAAAATCCTGACATTATTAAAATATTAACATTAGTATTTTTTTTACTACCAATACTCCTGCTTATTTCACTAATTTATGTAATTATTCTCTAACACTCGCAATGTTATTCACCCTTTCGCCGTGTGTTACGCATTTGCCATTTTATTCTGGCTACCACCAGACATTTTATTCAGCTTTGGGTAACCTCCCGCTGTGAAAGGGTTAAGTCTACAAAAATAAGCTTTCAGTGTGTCATCTTTCTCCTACAATCACCATATACCTTACTTCTCAGACTCTTGTGAGGACAGGTAGACTTGTCACTCACTCCACCACAGTTTGTCCAATTCTACTGTATTTTCTTAAATTTTATATGCTGATTATTTCCAATTAAGGTGTAGAGATGTAAGAGTGAGTGTGGAATTTGGAGGTGATGAAATGTTTGGAGGTGTGGAGAATGTCAACAATGCAACGAGGGAGGGCGAGTGGTGCATTAGATGATGGCCGAGATAGCGTTCATCCCTCGTAAACAAAGCGGCGGGAATTTAGGATAACAAAATAACTTATCGGGGGTCCAGCGTGGGATAGTTGTCGTTGTTTTTTTGTGCAGAAAGTATCTCTTAATTATATAATAAAGGTCTTTGTACTGTATTACCACACTATGTAACATAATTATTATACATGTTGGTTTACTGTTCCATTCTGTTCACTCTGTTACAAATTTCATCTGGTTTCTCTTTAAATACAGCACTCTACCTGTATAAATTATTACTGTACTTAAATGCTTATTATTGGCTTATAATCATTGTGCACACAGACACACACAAAAACAAACATTTAATAACATGTTTTGTGGTATTTTAAAACTTACCTTGTAGGAATATAGCGGGTATCTCGGCTTTTATAATAAGAGTTTATAGGAAACTGTGCTTCAATTAATGAAAATGTGATTTCTGAAAGGCATTCCAGGAACAGAGCCCTCTCATAAACCTGGGTCTGCCTGTACAGTACTGTGCTGCTCCCAACATATCTGCTCTACATCACAGTACAGCAAATGCAATCTTTCTGAATTTATTTTTGTACTGAATTTCGAAGCACAACCAATATCATGAATTTAAATAAACATTTCAGAATGTATTAGCTATATGCATTTGAGCTACAGCATCTAAATACATTACAGTATATGAATTAGTTCAAAATGCAGTATACTTAACCTGTAGGTGAAATTTGTTCTAAAATATGTTTCTAAGTAATAGCAATTGGACATGCAATTTAAAAATTTGTACTGTACTGTACTGTCTAAAGCTAAGTAAATTTTTACTATAGGTACCATATAATAGTGGACAGGAAATGCTTAGAAGTGATAATGGAAATGGCAATTGCAGTCTGCTTAATGCACCAAACGATTCCAGATATTGACATGTTAATGAAAATTATGAAATTAGTTAATTTGACAGCAGTGCCTTTACTGTCAGTTGTTACATCAGTAGACAAATTCTTGGGTTGAATGCTGAAGGATTTAATTAATTACATCATGACTTATGTATAATTATCTTTTACAGACACACACCAGCCAGACCGTAGTGAAAATGAAGTAGTTAAGAATGAAGAACTAACCCTGAACTCATCTCCAGGGTCAGCCAGGGTGTCCTTCATCACAGCATTCCTCTCCCTCTTTCTTCCGTTCACGGCTACAAGGCTCCTCGCCACACATTCCTAAGACCAGTAAAATAGTCTTATCAGCATTGTTTAGACATTGGTAATACAGAATAAAGTATGTCACTGGTGGAATTAATGTAGATTTATGACTATTGTCTGGCGATAACATTGAAGAAGAGAGGAACTTCCTCAAGATTAGAAGAGTCGAGGTTAAAAAAATATCGCGAAGAAAGGGCGGGAAGTCGTCGCAAAGACGGTCTAGTGTGGTCTTGGCACCAGTAATTGTGATGGATACTTTGGTTTAGCTGGAGAAGTTGAAGAGGAGTTTCATTCACATAAATATTGAAAGCTAGTGAATGTATTGCACAGTGGACTTGTCAAAGGTGTTCATATTCACACAATAGGGTATAGCCCTGTATATACCTTATTTATATGTACATGTGGTGCGCATACCTTTTGGACAAATATCTGATGTATTTCTTGGAAACCATCACATGTAGATCTTGAAGTGTTTTGTAAGTCAAGAACACTGTATTGTCCAACTTTTTATTTTCACCCCGAGTGAGTGACGTGTGTGTTGCGACGACGACTCGTGATTTATCTGCTCCTGGAAGTTTTTTTTTTGTATGTATGAATGTGTTCATGTGTTTATAATGTATGTATGGCCACAGGGTGAGTTGGATTAGTTTACATTTGTATGAGCCAGACTGATGTGGAATGTTTATAAGTGTATTAAAGTAACATGGATCATTACCAGAGCTTTTGCCCCAGGGGAGTCAGTAACCATCCTTCATGGTACTTTTGTATTCATCCATGCCTTGTTCATCTGGATCATTTTTCATTATTATCATCATCATCATCTGTGTATGCTTTAGTATTTGTATATAGGTTCGTTATTTAATGTATGTATTATGGGTAAACCTCTCTGACAATTTGTGCCACTGCAGGTCAGCTTTGAGTATGTTTTATCAAAGCTCTTTGAATAGTTAGATTTCATTCTTAGAGTTCTTATGAATTCATTAGTTGCCAATTGTTTGTCATTCTCAAACTTAGTTTTGTTTGCTTGGATGGTTTCAGCTGGAATTTCTACTTCACATGATAAGCAAATTTACTATAATTGCATGTGATGTTTGAAGTCAAATTTGAACAATACTAGTTTTATTTCAAGCTAAAGCTTCATGGCTTCCTCCATCTTTGTCAAGTGTATCTTGCATTACACTGTACTATTTTGCTTTTTTATTATACTGTATCAGATATCCTGCAACAATGACATTTATGGCAGGCTTTATCTGTGCATAGTTTTGTGGCAACTCAAATGACAAGAGCCATTAATGCTTTCCATAAAGATAGTATGTAAACCTTTTATTTTTAATATATATATATATATATATATATATATATATATATATATATATATATATATATATATATATATATATATATATATATATATATATATATATATATATATATATATATATATATATATATATATATCATGTAGATCCACAATGAAAACGTGGATAAGATAAATCTTGATAAAATCACACGGGAAAAGGGAAACAACGGAGCACCTTAGCTTTCGTCTTTATTCAAGACACCTTCAGAGTCTTGAATAAAGACGAAAGCTAAGGTGCTCCGTTGTTTCCCTTTTCCCGTGTGATTTTATCAAGATATATATACTGTATACAGTATACGTATATAATTTTTTTTTTTGAACAAGAATCATTCATTAACATCACATGGCTAAACTGAAAACCTAAGCTTCATTAAATATTATAATTAAGTGTCACTATCATTCCTGTTAAGTATATGGCATATTCACTCTACAGTAGTTAGATTGTGCTAATCTTTTATTGCAACTGTTAAAATTACTTATCATTCAGTATCTCATGTGTTGATGTTTAAAACTAGAAAGTAAAATGTGATGTTCTCAAATTACCTCGGACATAGTAGCACTGTGTATCATTATGACTTGTGAGGTGAGCCTAAGAGGTGGGGGCACTGGTACAATACTCTTAACTGGTGTGAACATTGCCACTGACTCTCCTGGATGGAAAATATTTATGAGGCAGCTCCTGTGTATGATAAGAGATTCTTAGATTGTATAAACTTTATGTATGGGAATGTAAGGTTCCTTAATGGTCTCATGTTTAGGTTGATGGGAGCACTTCAGCGTGAGTGGCGTGTGCGTGTGATAAGCAGTCGGCACTAGTACTGTATGTAAGTGCAGTAGTCGACAGTGTTGTTGTGGTGGTGCAGTCAAATTCTTCATGCAGTAAACAGATACTTAGGTACTCAGGGAAAGAGGGGTGAATCAATCAACTTAGACTTACAGCTAACTGACACACACAAAAAAAAATGTAACATAGTCTGAGAGTACACAAAATTTCCCATTATTTTAAACCAGTTTCATTCAATTCACCTGGTGCATTACAGAGATACATACACTCTAACGTGCACAAAAACAAACCGTTCATAGCTTGAAACACGATCTTAGCTGATTTGCCCCTCTTACCCCTGTGGCCTCATATTATTTATACAGTATACGTATAGGCAAAATTAAATATAAAGTTGACATGACTGAGAGTATTAATATGATATTGTTTGAGATTTTTTTTTATTACAAAGCATATAGTTGGCTGCCCCATCACATGGAAGAAAAAAAAAAAATCATTTACCACTGTATGTGATAGCCTTTGGCCATGGATATTTGTCCTTTATGTTTAACATTATTTTCTTCTTGTCAAGTAAATAGGTAAACAGTGCTTTGTATATAGTGACTGACGGAATGCTGTTATCAGAGGAGATGAATTCATGACAAGTGGGTCAAACACAGTAAGCTATAAGGGAGAGCCTATATCCTTAAGGGTAGCACTTAGTTGTTTCAGATGCTGTGTGACAATCTTGGGTGTGTCTGATACATTATTGTGTTAAACTGTAGATAATATGTAGGAGAATCTTGTGGGATTCATCTGTGAGTGTGCATCTCTTGAGGATTAGGATCTGCCGCAACATGTCTTATTCCATTGTGTTAAAGAGAATGCGGGGGTAAGGAGGCAAATGGGAACTCTCAGGTGGATCCTTTACTACTAAGGCAAGTTCAGGTGGTCAAAGAACAGACAAACTTAAATGCAATTTACAGGCAAAATTTCATGCAACTTGAGACTGTTAAATACTACACGATCACAGTATATGACCCGGCATTGGACCCAAGGATGTAACAATCGCAAGAATTTCTTACATTTTTCAGTACTGAACTTGACCTGTTCTGTAGCTGCCATAACATGCCACTTTGAACCACAAAATGTTTAGTGACAATAACCTTAACAGACAAGTTTCAAATTGCCAGGCAATAATAGGATGGATGCTGCTTTATATATATATATATATATATATATATATATATATATATATATATATATATATATATATATATATATATATATATATATATATATATATATATATATATATATATATATATATATAAATTTTTTTTCTGTTTTAAGGAGAGGGGGCATTATAACCAGTAATGTTTTAATACTCTTTTTGCAAAGTGAGACTAGACTCATTAATGAACACAGCAATATAAGTGAGTACTGCCTCTTTTATTTCCATGACTTAGAGGCAGAGCACAAAGCTTCATGTTTGTTTCAACCACTCTCTTGCCATGTAATAATATTTTGGTGTTGTTCCAAGTGCCTTTTGTAAATTGAAATTGTTAGAAAATTATATAAATTATAGGGAACATGTTAAAGGTTACTAGGACTTGGAGGTTAACAGATTTGATAATAAAGGCAGTAACAGTAATATAAACAATTTTGTAAATGGTACAATTAGAAATTTTCTAGTACAGTACATGATGATTTAAGCTAACAGTGTACTTATAGGTATAATACAAATATTGTAGCATGCATCTCACCACAAACTTTATTTTTTATTTTTATTTTTTGACCGAATGTATTATTCAGTTTTGATAAATCACACTCTTTCAAACGTATAAAACACTTCTCCCGTATTGCTGTTCATGCCAATGCCTGAATTTTGACCGGGTCTAGATGATGATGTTTGCCGTGTGTGGCAGCATAATGTACATCGTAGAGAAAAATAATAGGTATACAATCCTTCGCGTGATAACCCGTGTCGTGGTCGCGTGAAGTGCTTCTACACGACTCGACCAGTTAATGTACAGTACACTCAAAGTTTTATCTTGAATGTACCCATATCAGTGAACCACTTTAGAGGACTGTACATAGTATCTTGTGTCACTGGTAACTGTACTATGCCATAGCAGCAGTAGTGGTTGTATGTAGGTCTATTTTTCACATAGTGCTTTTTCTTTTAATTAAGGCTGAATTAGAAATATGTCCATGTTCCATAATGCCCCCAATTTTTTCCTTCATATGCGATTTCTGATTATTGGAAGAGTTGATCCTGTGACTATGTTCATGGATGAAGAAGGAGAGAGATGGCTGAACATCATCCAGATTGCTTGATTCTTAATTTTGGTTCTCAATTCTCACATCAATGCAACATTTTTATATCACTGCCAATATTTAATGTACACCTTCCATTTTGGTAGATAATTTTTTAATAGTTTTGCATTGTTTTAACAGTTAAATTGATGAAGAATTTTCATTAATAGACCGTTGTTATTAAAAAAAAAACAAGTGTGGGCAGCTGATAAGGTACTGTATACTGTACTGCTGAATGTGTTGTTAACTGCATATAAAGTTAACATATGTTTTGTTATTATGATAAATCCCATGTTAATGTATGGTTTGGGATACTACCGGGTGATCAGAAAGTCCTTGTGCACCTGCAATAATGACCTATTTAATTGTACCTCGTTGTACCTACGTCGTTATAAGTCGTACAAGGTAAATAACTATGTTGTTAATTATTCTAGGTGCACAGGGACCTTTAGATCCCCCTGTATATATTAATGAGTTCGTTTACCAAACTGTTTATCAAAAGTATTTGGTTTCATTGAACACTGTGTAAGCACAATGAACAATAATGTGAATGAAATATGCACATGTGGGTTACACCCCTACTCTGTACTTACTGATTGAACTCGAATCATCTCCATTAGGGTAATGTCTTAGTGCTCCTTTCACCATATCACAAGTCTATAGCAAATAAATTAGTAATAATACCAACAGTGGACTAGTCTTACACACATCAAAGAGTTGAAGCCTTTGACTGACTACTGTGGCAATACCCATTTCAAGTTGAAATGTGCAACTTAAGAGTTTGTCGTATTTCACCACGAGGTAGTTGGCGACTTCTGCTCGGACTTGTGTTCGGCCCCGGGAATATGTACTTACAACCCCCTTCCCCCTCTGCTCTCATCAAAGTCCCTCAGTGCCAGATCCTTAGTGTTCCATAATATACTGACCCTCAACAATCCTACCCATAACTTAGAATGTAAACACATTACTGGTTTAGAGTAACATTAGTGTTCAGAAAAGGTTGTTGTTGCAAATTGTAGGATGAAATACAATTTGTTTGTCTCCAGCTCTGTTCTCATTTTGGCCCATAAATGTATTTTGACGACGACCTACAATTTTTTTTCGGCAAATGAGTTCTCACACCACGAATCCTAACCACTGTATAAGTGAGTAATTAAGCAGTGATGAGATCTGTTGATGTGTGCCAAGTCATGGTTTCAGTGTGGCTTCAAGTTGTACTCCTTATGCGAGGAGGAAAAGTGGTACGAGTCATAACGAAACACATCTCCGACGAGCACAGTTGCCGATCCCATCGTAAAAGTTCCGTACCATAGAATAGCCCCGCGTCTCGTACACCGACCCTTCATATGCCACTCCCTGGTGATAATAGAGTATTCCAGTAGAAAAATGCCACAATAACTTTTTCACAAATTGAGGACTATCAGGGTAATATGAGTGCAAAGATGATGAAGAAAATGAATGGTGGTAATTTCTCTGCAGGAATATTGCTGGCTTGCAATTTAGTTTCACTCACTCCGCTGGTGTGAGAATATTTATGTATTATACAGAATAGCTGCAAATGACCACCACCCACACAGTTTTATTAATGGAGAAAGTGACACAATATCCTTACCCCTGCAATGCCAACAACCCCATACTCATCACATGACTACTCCATCTTATGTACTGTACCCAATAGTAGCAAAGGTTACTATGCGAACGTAGTGACGACGAAGTCGCTTTGCCGTTTGAGACAGAAGTACGGAGGATCAAGGAATGACGTTTCTGTAAATGTGTACCGTATTTATAATTTATCGTCCTCACTGATTCCGTATTTGCCAAAAGGAAATATTTTATAATTGACTTTTGTACATAATAAAGTTACTGTAATCTGAAAAAAAAGCTTTTATTTCAAGTCCTGCATTATGTAAATTAGTCCAAAACTGATAATGTTCCTCCTGTGTACATACAGTTGTGTTGTGTAGTGTAGTGTAGTAGGCAGCTACCAAACAGGGAGGTACTACCGCCTGGGAAGGTATGGGAAGCTTAATGTGTTGTCTAATGGTAGACCCTGCTGCATATGTGACCAAGTCCCAGGTTGCTGATCTGGCTTTCTGTCTGTCTCTGTTTGTGTGCCTGTCTGTCTGTCTCTGCATTGAGGATATGAACAAGTACTTGTGTATACTGTACAGTCAACCCTCGCTTTAGGCGGTCCCACATTCCGCGTTTCCATGGAACCCTGCCGAAACAGGAATGCTCACATTCCGCTGTGCGGGTACCCCTTTACGCGGAGAGCGGCTGGCGAGCCGCGCCATTTTTGGATTCATACCTCCCGCCATCCGCCATGTTGTGTAAGCTGCGCGAGCATGGTGCGCACAAGGTCGCCCAGTCATCAAAACATTACCGAGTTCTTCACCCACCACAGCCGGCCCAAGTCAGTGATAGTGATAATTATAGTGAAGATGTGGACTTATATGGACTTTGAGGGGTTTGACAAAGAGGCCCTGCAAGCCTCTATGGTGGATAGTGATACAATTGATACAAGTGATACAGGTGAGGGCCAATAATCTGCCCTCTGCCTCGGAACCAACTGCCCATCCCCGTGTGCCCAGCCATCTTTTCTACTACTGTAAGTATTAGAAAACCTAATATTATTGATATTTCTCTTAATTATTAATTGTTTGTGCATACCATCATCAAGTTAAGATAATATTTTTACTACAACATAGTTGTGTGTCGTCAAAAAGTGGAGTTTGGGGGTCGGCCCGGACTCTATTTCAATTAATCCCATATGTTATGTTATTCACTTTAAGCGTTCCTCACTTTCCGCGGCACCCTGTGGGTTACATTAACCGCGTAAAGTGAGGGTTGACTGTATATGTCTACATGTTATCTTAGCACTTATACTGTTAACACAACAACCACCACAACACAACCACAACAACACAACCACAACAACACAACCACAACAACCATGTAATGGCCCCTGTCTCATCAACAGAAGTACAGTATTATATAAATGGGTTACTTACATCTGATTTATATTCAGATTCACCCTCTGTAACTTTCCACTGGCTATGATGTGACATGTTCAATGCCCATGATAAGGTGTGCCCAAAGGAAGCTGCGTCATACTATGCCGAGTAAAGGCATAAAGTAGCCGGCTCCTGGCCACCTAAAGCGAGCAGTAGTTTGATATCCTTGACTAGAGGAAGACGTTATTTGAGAGCCGCAGTGGATAGCTCCGTCTTCCCTCGAGGGGGAACGACTTGCCCATACCGTTCTCAAACCAACTAATATCAAACAGACGTTGATCCACGTTTATATTTCACAAACGCCGTCCTGTTTCTCATTCACTCATAAATAGTGGAACTTACGGTTGATATACAATCAGGAATTATAAACAATCCTTTTATAATAAAACAAGAAACTTCAATTGGGTTTTGTTACTAAAAGTCCAATTATATTATGTGTGTACCAACCATAACACAACCACAACAACAGTACTACTCTGAACGGGTAGTGTATCAAGGAGTTTAAACACCACAATCGCATCCAGCCCATACCACCACGTACTGATCTCTTGCTATAACAACACTAATATTTCTACCCATTGTAAAACAACTCCCTTCCCCTCCCCTCCTCTCCCTCCCTTTTCCTTTCCATTCACTTAACTTCTCCCTCTCTTCCATTCCCATCCCTTCCCTTCCCCTTCCCTGCCAGGGCCCCTGCCATCCCTGGGAGTGCTGCTGTCCCTGAGAGAGCCCCTGGGACCACCTCTGTTGCTGGGAGAGCCCCTAGGGGCGTCTCTTCCGGATTTTGAATTATTTGGTCAAACAGTCGATTCACTTGTAACCCTGGAGTTTAATGTTTATGGATTTACTAATAACCCAAGAAACAACTGATTGATGTAAACATGAAGAAAGGTGATTGGATAGCTCTGCTAAATTATATAAAGTGGAGTACAGAGCAGGTGCAACTAAAGCAGATTAAAAATAATGCGCTCGATTATTTGGTTAGTGCCGAGTTATCACTTAGTGTTTTATATTTGTGTGAAGAAGGTACTAGTGAATCGGTGAAACTTAAAATATATGATAGGAAGGCTCAGAGAGCACATTAATTGGCTATAAAACAGTCGGAAAGTGAGGAAAAGGAAAGGGATTTTCTAAGCAATCAAATTTCCAGTTCAAACACTTAACAGGCCACTACTTTTGATGCTCCAAAACATGTTAAATTAGTACATAGTTTTGATGAGAATGACCCTGAAAATTTCTAACGTATTTGAGAAATTGCCAAACAGTTGAGTTGGCCTATTTCACAGTGGAGTATTCTAGCTCAATCAGCATTCTTAGGTAGAGTAAAAACCTTACCGATGATCAAGCTTGTCAATATGATGCGTTGAAGGACGCTGTTCTTAAAGCTTATGTATTCTGTGCTTTATGTATTTTTGTTCTTGAATCGTGTATTTATTTAGTTGTCAGTGATATTGGCCACCTTAAAGTAACCTAGAATGTTTGTGATTAGCTTTATGTTTTTGTTATTAGTGGTAAGCATTTGTAAATAGAGCTATACTTTTCGTTTAAGTTTCTTTACTTCAATCATCAAGTATTCATTTATTAAACGGGGGTTAAATGCAATCCATACATTATACCGTAGTTGTTCTCCATACAAATTTAAGAAGCATATATTGTAGGTTTCCTCCCTAGAAGACCATAGGATTCCTCCCCAAAAGACGGTAGGATTCCTCCCTAAAGAGGGTAGAATTCTTCAGCTGCCTAAGCTTCCATATCTTTACGAGCTACAGGACCAGGTGGGAGTTTACACGAGCAGGTTTGACCAAAGGTAGAAACAATACACGACCCATTAACACCAACAAGGCAGATTAAATTTATCAAGTCCATGGCAGAGAACCAATTACAAAGTGATATTAACTCGAGGGTGGAGATTCCATTTTTTTCAGGTTTTAAGTTTCAGATGAACGAAAGCTTCACACCACAAATTGTTTGAAGAAGCTACCGAGTGGTTGTATGGAGCTGGAGAGTATCATTAAGGATCATCTACCTTGAGAACATTAAGAGTTGCCCATACGGCTCTTGATGTTCCTTGGAGGGAGGCAAGTTATTTAATGTTTAGTTTTAACTGAAGTTATTTAACCCGGTATAGTGCATGCAATTTAACCAGGTAGAGCGTGTGGGGTTCAAGAGGTTTGGTTCACACTCAGGATGGAATGGAGAAAGGAAACTCACTGTGCTCTCTGTATACATGTTGTATTGGATGTACAACGCAGCTTGGTGCTGGGAAGTGGCAGCGTGGTTACAAGCATGATGTAGAGAGAGCTGGATGGTGAGGATGCTCGGAGGAGGACCAGCTTGTGGGTCGCCAAGCTCGCCAGCGGGAGCGAGGACCACCAGGTAGGCTGAGAATGAGGAGGTGTTGCTGGCTGGTTGGTGTAGGTAGAAAGAGGCAGGTCACCACGAGGTCAGGTCTTAAATAGCGGGGGGTAGGCGTGGTTTAGTAGTTGACCCCCGCTCCGTGATGTATGGCGGCGCTGGTTGACCTAGACCACGAGGAATACACTGGGGAATTGGTGGGGTCGGCTACGCAGCGACAAACAGCGTTTGTAGGGGAGAAATTCACTACAAGCGTATGCAATTTAACCAGGTAGATCTCACGGGTCTGAAATAAAGAAATAAAAAATATAAAGGGGGGGGTTAAATACAAAAGTTTATTATATTTTAAATCACAAATAGTAATAGCTCACCAGTAATATTAATATATTACCAAGTTACCCCAAATATAAATAATTCAGCAAACACAACTTTAACCAATACAAAAACATTAATATACTCAAGTGAAATAAAAACAGCAACTGAAGAACGACGACAAGTATAACCACGGGTCCTGTAATACAACTTCTGTTGGGTTACGAGTAATACTGACCTCCTGCCACAGCCTTCAGGGTATTTAAGGACGACGGTGTGTTGGGGGGGGGGGAGCTTTGGATTTAGGCGGGAAAATCTTAACTAGGCTAACCACCACATCACAACTGTTTAAGACATTTCATTTTTATTAAATGTTTTTCTATAAAACTTCACTATGTGTTGGTTATTGTCTTGCTATTGCCAATTTTACTGTTTTTTAATTTCTAACTTGTTAATTTTTCACTTTAGAGATTAATGAATGTGGTTTTACCGGGAATTAAAGAGGCGTAACAACCATTAGCGGCTTTACGGTGGTGTCTGTGTCTGGCCGCCCATAGAAAGCCATAGAATTCGTCATGCGATATTTATCAAAAATTCAAAAAAAAGATCACAGTTGACTTTTATGTGAAAGATTATGAATAAAAATATAATAATTATCAAAGTTGGAAGTTTCTTTACAGTTGTCACTTTCACAGAAATACACATATGAATCTCTAGGTAATTGTGACTCATAATAAGCTCATTTAAAAATTCAAAAGTCTTTAAGCTTGGTAATAAAATAAACTAATTCAATAAATGTCTGGCTGGGTTCCTTCTATACATTCCTAAATCTACTATGTTATTCATTGGCCTCTTTAAAAGTGTAAGAAACTGCCTTTATCCTTTCAAGCAAACCATAAAGTCTCAAAGCCTTATTTGACAACATCGTGACGAGTATTGGTAACAATAAAAATGTTTCAACTTCTCACTGATTCTAAATAATAAAAGTTTCACCCTTTAAGTAAACCAGCAGTACTTAAGTATTCCAGGCAGTATATAAGTACCATCAACATATAGGCTTTACTAACGTACAGTATTGTTAATGAATGTGGTGAGAATACTTCAAAGTTTGTATATATATAATAGATGTATAATTTGCTTTAGTTCCTCCAAGAAGTATAAGTTTCTGTGTGTTGAAGGCATTTTTATTTTCTTGATTACTGGGAAATATTTATGTTTTCAGTTATTTTACAAAATCATTTTTTTTTATGGACTCTGTACATGCTAACATAGTTTTATGTATTATGGTGTTAAGATAGTAAATAGATATATTCAACGGTGAAAGGTGAGATGATGATATGGATTGGGAGTAATCTGTGAGTTAACAGCACTACTAACCTTCATCACAGGGTACAGGGGAGAGTTTTATCGTGTTGGTCCATACTGGCAAATGGGCAAGGAAGAAGGTGGAGAACTAAGTGTACGACGATCACAGTATTTAAAAGTATATTTTGATGGTAACATTTATTTATAATGCCAGATATTTATGACAATATGCAGAAGTTATTGGAAATTATGGTTGAGTGTATTTAATGGTTATTTATTTAATTTGCTGGTTATCTGGTGAAGTGCTGTGGTATATTTTATTGTTGTTACTATATGACATTAAAGTTGGAAGTATGTTTTCCGGTGGTTTTGATGTTATGAACAGGTTGCCTTTGGCGCGTGTCAATGGTTTGAGATAAGCCCTGGTGAATTATATGTGTTGTATGGGTGTTGATCAATGTGTTTGTTCAATGGTTTAGGTAATTATTAGTCATTGCTGTTCCTCGGTTTTGTATGAGGTGTTTTTTTTGATTTTTGTGTTTTGCTCAAATGGCCTTGTAAATGGTAACGTGTTTTTGCCAAAAAGAACATTTCAATTTTAACAACTGCTAATTTTGTAAATGGGGTGCATTTGGGTAGCCGAAAGTGCACAAAAGCTAATTTTCATTGCAAAGAACTACTAACCGCCCTTCACGAGGGAGGCGAGTTTGGAGTGTAACTCTGATTAGCGGTGGGAACCTGCGGACAGCCAATGGAATATTAATGTACTTTCTTCAGTGACGTTTACTGAAATTTAAATATAGCAGGGGATTAGGTAATTTTAAGTAATTTTGACAATCGTAGAGAAGAAAGCGTTTTAACATTGTCTAAACGGACACATTTGTTCAACAAAAAGTCAATGGTTTGTCTCACTTGTAAAATTTTACCCTGCCTCAAAGCTGATATAAGGAATTAAGAGTAAAATTGTTCCAGCTTTTTAAAACCGTCGGAGAAGTTTTGGATTTAACCTAACCAGCCTAAGCTAGCGTTGTGTACAAGACATATGACTGTTATATGTAGCTTGAGCTGTTCCAGTAAATATTAGAAAATTTTTGTGGTGTTAAATTGCAGTTACGCAATTATAAATTTTGAGGTTGTTTAGTGACGAAG
>NW_024742238.1:3732550-3762550 GCF_018991925.1 Homarus americanus
TATGCAGGTTACAACATACAAATTACAATTAGGATGAGAAATAGTTGTTACAAAATAGGCCAAGGAGTCGGAGTCAAGCATAATTTGAGGTGGAGTCGGTTTGTCTTCGACTCCACAGCCCTGAGTACCTATATTGAAATTTTGAACAAAATCCATTTTGGCGAAAATGACAAAAATTGTAAGTCTAAAGCCTTAAAGGATTTTGGCCAAAATACGTTTTCTCTCTGAACTAATTTAATGTGCCTAACTATTTAAGTACATCCAGAATAATATACAAGCACCAAGAAATGACCTCAACCCATAAGTGGCGACTAATTAGCATTCCAAAAGTAATAAATATTCTAAAAATCATTTGAACATTTTCTAAAAGCCATTTGAACAAGTTATAATCAAGATATCAAATTTTGGTTAACAGATCCTTAACAGCACATTCAGGAGTACCTATACTGAAATTTTGAACAAAATCCATTTTTGGCCGAAAATGACAAAATTGTAAGTCTAAAGCCTTAAAGTTTTTGGCCAAAATACGTTTTCTCTGAACTAAATTTAATGTGCCCAACAAAACCAAAAAACAACACCAAACCCCCAACAAACACAAAAAAAAACACAACAAAAAAACACAACACACCACAAAACAAAACAAAACACAAAACAAAAAACAACAAACCAACAAAACTAACTATTTAAGCACATCCAGAATAATACACAAGCACCAAGAAATGACCTCGAAAACCCATAAGTGGCGAGTAATTAGCATTGCAAAAGTAATTAAAATATTCTAAAAATCATTTGAACATTTTCTAAAAGCCATTTGAACAAGTTATAATCAAGATATCAAATTTTGGTTAACAGATCCTTAAGCAGCACATTCAGGAGTACCTATAATGAAATTTTGAATAAAATCCATTTTTTGGCCGAAATGACAAAAATTGTAAGTCTAAAGCCCCCGGGGCCTCTCCCAGGGACGGAGGCGCCCCCAGGGACAGCAGCGCTCCCAGGAACAGGAACGGCGGAGCCCC
This sequence comes from Homarus americanus, assembly GCF_018991925.1. Classification (NCBI taxonomy): domain Eukaryota; kingdom Metazoa; phylum Arthropoda; class Malacostraca; order Decapoda; family Nephropidae; genus Homarus; species Homarus americanus. The sequence goes on from NW_024742238.1 coordinate 3,733,570, forward strand.
CTCTGGGCCTTCCCGGGAACGGCGGCGCCCCCAGGGGCCTTCTCAGGGGCGTTGGTGCCCCGAGTGACCCTGCTAGATGTGATGGCGCCCCCGAGGGCCATCATGCCAGGGACAGCAGCGCTCCCAGGGGCCCTCCAGGGTTGGCGGCACCCCCAGGGGCTCTCTCAGGGACAGCGGCGCCCCCAGAGGTCCTCCCAGGGATGGCAGGGGCCCTGCCAGGCGAGGGGGGAGGGTAAGGGAAGGGAGGGAAGGGAAGGGAAAGGAAAGGGAGGATGGGAATGCAAGAGAGGGAGGAGAAGTTAAGTGAATGATAAGGAAAAGGGAGGGAGGGAAGGGAAGGAATGGAGTTTTTACAATGGGTAGAAATATGAATGTTGTTATAGCGAGCGATCAGTACATGGTGGTGTGGGCTGGATGCGGTTGTGGTGTGGAAACTCCTTGATACACTACCCGTTCAGAGTTGTATTGTTGTTGTGGTGGTAACAGTATAAGTGCCAAGATAACATGTAGACACATACAGTATACACAAGTACTTGTTCATATCCTCAACTTACAGAGGCATACAGGCAGAGACAGACAGACAACAAAACTAGTAGGTCTTGTAGGAAGGACGTTCAGATATCTAGACGGTCCGTCCCTCGTAACGATCTTCATTAGCGAGGTGCTTCCCCGTTTTGAGTACTGTCACCCGGGCTGGTCCCCGAGATATGCTACGACTGTCGGTTGATTGAAAATGTCCAGAGGGCCACCAGACTGGTGCCTACACTTCAGCACCTCTGAGAGATTAGAGCGCATGAAATTGCCTAGCTTATACTACAGGCAGGCAAGGGGCGACCTAATTGAGGTGTATAAACATCTCAAAGAGCACTACTCAGTTGAGTGCCCTTACCTGGAGCTGGCGGACGCTAGCCCCACTAGGGGTCGCAGTTCAAGGTTGAAGAAACCAGAAGCCCAGAAAACTGAAGGGCAACCTTTTCAGAGTGAGAGTTGTAAACTCTTGGAACAATCTGTCAGTGTGTGTTGTGAAGGCACCGAATGTGAGCTGTTTCGAGACAAGAATTGACCAACACTGGAGCAGGTTGAGATACATTCAGAAGCCAGTACAAGCCCAGTACTTGCCAACAGTACTCGTATATGTTGTGTTGTGTTGTCAAGTAAGAGAAACAATTGAGACTGCAATTATGTATAAATGAGGCAGAAAGTCAGATCAGCAACATGGGACTTGGTCACATATGGCAGCAAGATCTACCATTAGACAACACATTATGCTTCCAATATCTTCCCAGGCGGTAGTACCTCCCTGTTTGGTAGCTGCCTACTACCTACTACACTACACAACACAACTGTAGGTACACATGATGAACATTATCAGTTTTGGACTAATTTACACAATGCAGGACTTGAAATAAAATGGTTTTTTTACAGATTACAGTAACTTTATTATGTACAAAAGTCAATTATAAAATATTTCCTTTTGGCAAATACGGAATCAGTGAGGACGATAAATTATAAATATGGTACGCATTTACAGAAACGACATTTCTTGATCCTCTGTACTTCTGTCTCAAACGGCAAAGCGACTTCGTCGTCACTATGTTCACATAGTAACCTTTGCTACTATTGGGTACAGTACATAAGATGGAGTAGTCATGTGATGAGTATGGGGTTGTTGGCATTGCAGGGGTAAGGATATTGTGTCACTTTCCCCATTAATAAAACTGTGTGTGGGTGGTGGTCATTTGCAGCTATTCTGTATAACACATAAATATTCTCACACCAGCGGAGTGAGTGAAACTAAATTGCAAGCCAGCAATATTCCTGCAGAGAAATTACCACCATTCATTTTCTTCATCATCTTTGCACTCATATTACCCTGATAGTCCTCAATTTGTGAAAAAGTTTTTGTGGCATTTTTCTACTGGAATACTATATGAAGGGTCGGCTTACGAGACGCGGGGCTATTCTACGGTACGGAACTTTTACGATGGGATCGGCAACTGTGCTTATCAGAGATGTTTCATTTTGACTCGTACCACTTTTCTTCCTCGCATAAGGAGGACAACTTGAAGCCACACTGAAACCATCTCATCACTGCTTAATTACAGTACTCACTTATACAGTGGTTAGGATTCATGGTGTGAGAACTCGTTCGCCGAAAAAAAAATTGTAGGTCGTCGTCAAAATACATTTATGGGCCAAAATGAGAACAGAGCTGGAGACAAACAAATTGTATTTCATCCTACAATTTGCAACAACAACCTTTTCTGAACACTAATGTTACTCTAAACCAGTCATGTGTTTACATTCTAAGTTATGGGTAGGATTGTTGAGGGTCAGTATATTATGGAACACTAAGGATCTGGCACTGAGGGACTTTGATGAGAGCAGAGGGGGAAGGGGGTTGTAAGTACATATTCCCGGGGCTGAACACAAGTCCGAGCAGAAGTCGCCAACTACCTCGTGGTGAAATACAACAAACTCTTAAGTTGCACATTTCAACTTGAAATGGGTATTGCCACAGTAGTCAGTACTGGGGCAAAAGCTCTGGTAATGATCCATGTTACTTTAATATGCTTATAAACATTCCACATCAGTCTGGCTCATACAAATGTAAACTAATCCAACTCACCCAGTGGCCATACATACATTATAAACACGTGTACACATTCATACATAAAAAAAAAAACTTCCAGGAGCTGATAAATCACAAGTCATCATCACAACATACACGTCACTCACTCGGGGTGAAAATAAAAAGTTGGACAATACAGTGTTCTTGACTTACAAAACACTTCAAGATCTACAGTGTGATGGTTTCCAAGAAATACATCAGATATTTGTCCAAAAGGTATGCGCACCACATGTACGTATAAATAAGGTATATACAGGGCTATACCCTATTGTGTGAATATGAACACCTTTCACAAGTCCACTGTGCAATACATTCACTAACTTTCAACATTTATGTGAATGAAACTCCTCTTAATTTTCTCCAGCTAAACCAAAGTACCCATCACAATTACTGATGCTAAGACCACACTAAACCGTCTTTGTGACGACTTCCTTCCCTTTCTTCACAATATGTTTAACCTCGACTCTTCTAATCTTGAGGAAGTTCCTCTCTTCTTCAATGTTATCGCCAGACAATAGTCACAAATCTACATCAATTCCACCAGTGACATACTTTATTCTGTATTACCAATGACTAAACAATGCTGATAAGACTATTATACTGGTCTTAGGAATGTGTGGTGAGAAGTCTTGTAGCCACAAAAGGAAGAAAGAGGGAGAGGAATGCTGTGATGAAGGACACCCTGGAGATGAGTTCAGGGTTAGTTCTTCATTCTTAACTACTTCATTTTCACTATGGTCTGGCTGGTGTGTGTCTGTAAAAGATAATTCTACTTAAGTCATGATATAATTAATTAAATCCTTCAGCATTCAACCCAAGAATTTGTCTACTGATGTAACAACTGACAGTAAAGGCACTGCTGTCAAATTACCTAATTTCATAATTTTCATTAACATGTCAATATCTGGAATCGTTTGGTGCATTAAGCAGACTGCAATTGCCATTTCCATTATCACTTCTAAGGATTTCCTGTCCACTATTATATCTTTTTTCTTTTATCCTCTTCGCCACTGATCGGCTTGTTAGCCGCTTGGGCGATCGGTCACGTCTCTTTTCATTTATCTTCTTCACTAAAAGATCGGCTTGCTAGCCGCCCGGGCGATCGGTCATGTCTCTGGCAAATACTGGGCATGCACCGGCTCCTGAATGTACCTGAACCCGCTAAATTTACTTAGCTTTAGACAGGACAGTACAGTACAAATTTTTAAATTGCATATCCAATTGCTATTACTTAAACATATTTTAGAAAAAATTTCACCTACGGGTTAAGTATACGTACTGCATTTTGAACTAATTCATATACTGTACTGTACAGTATTTAGATGCTGTAGCTCAAATGCATATAGCTACTACATTCTGAAATGTTTATTTAAATTCATGATATTGGTTGTGCTTCTAAATTCTGCACAAAAATAACTTGAGAAAGATTGCATTTGCTGTACTATGATGTAGAGCAAATATGTTGGGAGCAGCACAGTACTGTACAGGCAGACCCAGGTTTATGAAAGGGCTCTGTTCCTGGAATGCCTTTCAGAAATCAAATTTTCATAAATTGAAGCAGTTTCCTATAAACTCTTATTATAAAAGCAGAGATACCCGCTATATTCCTACAAGGTAAGTTTTATAATACCACAAAACATGTTTTTAAATGTTTGTTTTTGTGTGTGTCTGTGTGCACAATGATTATAAACCAATAATAAACATTTAAGTACAGTAATAATTTATACATGTAGAGTGCTGTACTAAAGAGAAACCAGATGAAATTTGTAACAGAGTGAACAGTATGGAACACTAAACCAACATGTATAATAATTATGTTACATAGTGTGGTAATACAGTACAAAGACCTTTATTATATAATTAAGAGATACTTTCTGCACAAAAAAACAACAACAACTATCCCACGCTGGACCCCCGATAAGTTATTTTGTTATCCTAAATTCCCGCTGCTTTGTTTACAAGGGATGAACACTATCTCGGCCATCATCTAAAGCACCACTCGCCCTCCCTCGTTGCATTGTTGACATTCTCCACACCTCCAAATTCCACACTCACTCTTACATCTCTACACCTTAATTGAAAATAATCAGTTTATAAAATTTAAGAATATACAGTAGAATTGGACAAACTGTGGTGGTGTGAGTGACCCATCCTCACACAAGTCTGAGAAGTAAGTTATATGGTGATTGTAGGAGAAAGATGACACACTGAAAGCTTATTTTTGTAGACTTAACCCTTTCACAGCGGGAGGTTACCCAAAGCTGAATAAAATGTCTGGTGGTAGCCAGAATAAAATGGCAAATGCGTAACACATGGCGAAAGGGTGAATAACATTGTGAGTGTTAAAGAATAATTACATAAATTAGTGAAATAAGCAGGAGTATCGATAGTAAAAAAAATAGTTGAACCTCGATTTACGCGGTTCTTGTAAATGCGTTTGGTCATTTACGCGGTACCTTGCCAGAACTGGGACGCCCGATTTACTCAGTGAATTTACTCATTTACGCGGGAAGCGGCACGGTTAGGGTGTGCACAAGGACGCCCAGTCATCAAAACATTACCGAGTTCTTCACCCGCCACCCACCACAGCCGGCCCAAGTCAGTCATAGTGATAGTGAGGATATGGAATTATGGGGTTTGACAAAGAGGCCCTGCAAGCCTCTGTGGTGGATAGTGATACAATTGATACAAGTGATACAGGCGAGGGCCAATAATTTGCCCTCTGCCTCGGAACCAACCCCCCCATCCCCGTGTGCCCAGCCATCTTTTCTACTAATGTATGTGTTAAAAAACCTAATATTATTGATATTTCTAATTATTAATTGTGTGCATACCATCATAAAATTAAGATGTTATTTTTACTACAACGTAGGTATTGTGTCTGAAAAAGTGGAGTTTGGGAGTCGGCCCGGTCTCTATTTCAATTAATCCCATATGTTCTGTTATTCCATTTATGCGTTTCTCGTTTCACGCGCTACTCCGTGGGTTCAATTGACCGCGTAAATCGGGGAACCACTGTACGAATGTTAATATTTTAATAATGTCAGGATTTTTAACTGTAAATCAAAACTTGGATTTTCTTTTGTAACTGTGAATTTTCATAAATCAAATCTTCGTAAATCAGGGTCTCCCTATACTGTACTGTAGACTAAAGTTACATATCAATGATTCACAAATTTGTACAGAACAATACATAAGTTTCTAACAGTGGTGGGCGGTAGTGAAGAAACTTTACTATATTTCTCTCCAGCTCTGGTTTCTAATACTGTATAACCTAGGAAGGGGCCTGTAGTTTTTTATGGCTCCTAATGCCTCCAACAAACAAATACATTTCTCTTCATACCTATGTAAAGACCTGGGATCTTAATAAAGGAAAGTCAAGGACCATGGTTTTCTGAGGAATAACAAACAACCGTTTGAGATGGACATCTCTTTACTATAAAAAAATATAACACAAAACTCTGACACCACTCAACAACCATCAAATAACAATTACGGGAGTCGAACAATTAATGCAGTCAACAATTAATGGAATCAAACAATTAATGGAAGTCAACAACTAATGGAATCAAACAATTAATGGGAGTCAGCAATTAATGGAATCAAACAATGAACAGATATTTCCTACAGCAGTGGCCCTGGGGATGGTCCAAACAGGCTTCCTCACTCGAGCGGCAGCGGCCGATGTCTTGTTACAGAGAGACACCGGGGCACAGACGGAGAAGATGAACCGACGGTCGTAGCAGCTGCGGCAGTGGTATGGGGTCCAATGATTGACAGTAGATAGGTAAAGGTCTGGGGACACAGCCCACGAGTCCAGAGCCTTTGATGAGATCACAGCCCCCAAAAAACAACTGACTATCGATATCGTCTTGGATCTCGTTGTGATATATTTACAGTTTACTAATTTTGGGTTTACAGACAGACAGACAGACACATTTTTTAAGTGAAGAAGACAACGTAAGGTGAGATAAACAAGATTGTCCCTGTTAAGTTGTCCTTGTAAACAAAACCTCCTCACTCACAAACACCCATCAGTCAGGTCAGGTATGGTGTGTATAATGAAATAAAGATGGCGGGTGGGCGGGTAGGTAGGTAGAGGTTAAGGAAGCTTTTAGCATTACTCACGAATGACTTTCTCCTGCAGCCAACATCACGCCCATCCTCAAATTTCTCTTGTGTGTGTGTGTGTGAAGGTAAAGAGAATCGACTACCACGTCACAACAGATACTCAGCATCAACATCATCTTTTAATCTTACACACACACACACACATGCACACATACACACACATGCATACACACACACACTAGGTCATGTGAGGAAAAACAGTGAAAGAATACTAACTGGGATAAAGTTTGGAGCCATGACTAACACCACCAGATATTTACAGTTTTATGTCATCCCCTCGCCCCCCTCCCCACATAAACATAGTTCTTAAGACTTTCACTTGACTTCTATAATATCGTCTACTTCCTCTCCCGACTTCATACACATCTCATTCCAACTGCCTCTCATCCATCGTCCATTTCAAATCATTTAAGTTAATGGACCATACGGAGAGACCTCTAGTTAGCTGATGGCCAATTTGTGTGTGTGTGTGTGTGAGTGAGTGTACGCACATTATGTCCACTATGGCGCACCTAATGGCACAAGGGGACACCATTCTCCAACGCCACACAGATACACATTATTATTGCGCTTCAGGGTACACCAGCTGCCACAACATATGCCAAACGCCACAACATACGTCAGACGCCACAACATACGCCAGATGCCACAACACACGCCAGATGCCACAACGCACACCAGACGCCACAACATACGCCAGAAATTTCAACGCCAAGTGAACGAGTGATCCAAACAGATGCCTTAACAGCTGGGGGACTGGTCGAAAGGGGTCTAACAGTAATGGGGTCTAATCGTAATGGGGACTAGTCGTAATGGGGCCTTGTATTAATGGGACCAAGTCGTAATGGGGTCTAGTCGCAATGGGATCTAATCGTAATAGGGCCTAGTATTAATAGGGACTGGTATTTATAGGGCTCTAAGGTCTTGCCTAGCATAGATAATCACACCTCTCTTGCAAGTTGCTCGAGAAAGGTTCATAAATGAGCCGCATCCGTCTATATTGAACTCGCATTATTCTGGGTCGATTCTCCTGTTCTTGTACAACCGCTACTACTGTATATTGGGTTGATATACATGGCATAAAAATCTAAACCACATACAGTCACCACAAAAGAAATGTTGACATTGTGTTCACCTTGAGATTTGGAGGAGAATAAACACTAAAAACATGACTTATATTACAGTATTTATTTTATATTTAGTATTTTATCATGTTGCCTTTCGTTTTCAATACCATCTGCAGTCGTTTTGGCATTGATTGGGTGAGGTTGGCAAAGTAGGAGACGTCCATGTTGACCCACAACTTCCTCAGCGCAACCTGCAGGTCCTTGATGTCGCTGGGTCTGGCCCCTTGAATCTTGTTTTTCATCATGTTCCAAGCATTTTCGATTGGTTTAAGTAGGGGAAGTTACCAGGCCTCTCTAACACATCAATTTCATTGTCACTGAGGAACTTTGTGACTGTTTTTGACTTGTAGGCAGGGGCACCATCATGCATGAATTTATGACATTGATGGATTGGCCAAAACGGTAGCATGTGGTCCCTTAACACCTCGATATAATTAGTTCCCTTCATCGTGACATTCTTGGGAAGGAAGTACAGATCTCCCCTGCCCTCACAACCACTAAAAGCACCCCACACCATTACAATATCTGGATGCTTCACTGTCTTGACTGTGTACTTTGGAGAGTACCGCGACACATTCTTGGGCCGACGCACGCTCTTCGAGGCACCCCTCACCAGCCTAAAGGTGCTTTCATCACTAAACGTCACCTTCTTCCAGTCGTCTGATGTCCAGTGCTCGTATTTCTTACAGAAATTAAGCCTCTTCTTCTTCATAGCCTCGGTGAGAAGAGGCTTCTTAGGTGTGAGCCGAGTCGGTAAACCGAGGTCTTTCTGGAGACGATGTTGTATGGTCCTGATTGCCACATGTTTGAGGAGGTCTGGGTGCTTTTTCTTCAGTGTAGAACCTGTTTCAGCAGGATCAGACATCACTTCACACTTCAGGATGTTGTCTGTCCTTGGTGAAGTCTTCCTAACTGCCCCAGATCCCACTTTCCTCTTCGGTGTAGTGCTGGGTGGTAAGTCGCCGCTGCGTTTCTTAAGTGGTAAATGGCTTGCCTTGAAACTTTTAAGTCTGTGGCTAAACGTATCACACCCATCCCCAGTTCTATTTGGGTTAAAGCCAGAGCTTTTTCATTTATTGCGAGCTTGTTGCGACCCGTTCTATTCAGTCTGAGTGGAGATATAGGCTCTCAAAGTGGGCGCAAAAGTGAAGAATGCCTGGTGGTGGTGATACGTATATTTGCACCTCTCTCTTTCAGACAGCGTGGCTTACTCAAGCGAGTGGCCTTGGTGGCGTGTGGGAGGCGGTGACGTAAACACAAAATCCTCCCATTTGTGTATGCTCGGGAACACAATTAAAATCTTTACACTGCACGCCGTGTAAACTTTTCATTTGCGCCAAAAATGTAAAGATTTCAATTGCAGCCACTGTACAGTATACAGTAATACTTTCTGAGTACAACATCCTGTGGAGTCCACTTACTTGAAAAATATAACCCACCTTATCTTCTGTGACAGTAAAAAGACCAATTAAATGCTTCATTGTAGCTGCAACCACAGCCTATTACTGTGTGTGTCAACTACGATGAAACAATTAATATTTCGACCCTGATAAAATTTTCATTCAAGGCAATGTGACATGTCCAGTTTGATAAATCTATAATAAATTACTTCTTAATGCACTGCCCCCATATCATCCACCTGTACCACCTTCTTGTAAATTCTATAATTAACATATTCCACAAAAAATGTGGATTTTAAAATAATGTACTGTACAGGTAACTATAAATAAATTTACATCTAAATGCTATACATAAGTTAATAAAAAAAGGTACACATCCACAAGATAACATCTCTTATGTAAACTATCATGACTACAATTTACAATTGTTTGAGATTCAATGTTACTCTTTGTCAAGGTACCTAATCTATTTAGGCCTTACCTAGCTAACATCAAATCATTCTAAACATTCCTCTATTTGGGTCTCTAAACTTAACAACAAATTATGTTCCATCAATAATTACATTATCTATTTTATATTTAAAATCTAATATGACAATTTCTGGGGGACAGACACATGAAGAAATAGGACAACAAGCATAAAATATAAAATAACTTGCTATGGAGACTTCAAGTATCAAGGCACTAATGACATTGGACCGTACAGACTGTACGAGAACCCCATTATTACTGGTCCAATTCTTCCCAAGTCAGAACTTCCTCTTTGATAGATGCTACATCCACTGATTCTTTCTTTATGGGACTATGGCTGGTATTTGAATGTGATGGCAATTCCCAGTTATTTTTCAATCCAATTTCTCTCGACTCCCCGACGGTTATTACAGATAAACACGGGTTCATTTTACTTTCCTTTACATCCGTATCGGTAGGGTAGCAAGTGAGGTCCTTTGTCACTGGACAAAGGGAATCAAGATTCAACCCCTCTTTCATTTCAGAAATTGGACTAACTTCATCCTCACATTTGCCACCTTCACTTGCTGAATCTGTGGCCCCACACTCTACAAATTCAAAGTCAACTGGTGTATTTTGTTCGTGGAGTAAGGAATTCTTTTTATCATTTTCTGGTGAATCTTCAGTTTCCCTGATTAGCTTGATAGAGTGCCTTTTCATATGTTGAATAAAACTTGGTTTCCAGGAATAGCCTTTACCACATATTTTGCATACATAATCCTTTTCACCTCTGTGCATTCTCATATGATGATCAAGTCTATTTTTGAAAATAAATTTCTGTCCACATATATCACAGACAAAATCTTTGATTCCTTCATGAATCTTTAAGTGATGGTTAAGGTTGGTCTTCAAAGTAAATTTCTTCCCACACTCCTCACACTCAAAAGGCTTCTCCTGTGAATGTGATGACATGTGTATTGTTGCTCCACCTTTATTTTTAAACTTTTTACCACAAACTTTGCAAGCATGTGGCTTTTCGTTTGTGTGAGTTTTAATATGTTCAACAATACTAGTCCTGTGCAAGAATCTCTTCCCACACATTTCACATTGGTAAGGAAGATCACCACTATGAATTCGAACATGTCTTTTGAGCTGACAATTTAAAACAAAAGCTTTACCACATTCTTCGCATTTATATTTCCGATCACCGGTATGCAGTTTAGTGTGACTCGTTAGTTTACCCTTCTGCGTAAAAAGTTTCCCACACTCCATACATTCGTGAGGTTTTTCTCCTGTATGAACCATCCTATGCAAACCCAGGTAATTTTTTCTTGAGAAGACATTGCCGCATATTTCACACGAATACGGTTTCGTTGTTAAATGTGTTATTTTGTGACTGCTTAGACCAGATGTGGACAAAAACTTTTTCCTGCAAATATCACATTGGTGTGGTTTTTCTCCAGTATGAGTTCGTGAGTGATACAACAAACTAGAACGTTGTGTAAATCTTTTGCCACATACTTTACATAAATATGGCTTTTCTCCTGTATGTATTCTCATATGTTTTGTAAGGTTGCCATTCTCTGCAAACCTTTTGTTACATACTGAACAGGCAAAAGGTTGTTTTCCAGTATGTAACCAAGTATGCTTCATTAAACTTGTTTCAAGCTTGAATTCTTTTCCACAGACAGAACATGCAAAGGCTTCTGTATTATTCAAGTCACTATTTTGAGATCTTCTGATTGTGGAGTCACTTACATCACCATCCAAAGAACTTTTAAGGAAAGTGGATTCATTCCTCTTGCTACTTTCCATTTTTTTTTAAATTACAAGTTGCTACTTTTCTTGAATCTGATCACCACATACAAAGTTCTTCAAAACTTTTGCTTCACAAAACGTTTCCCCATGTTTGGAATCAGTAACTAGTTCTGAATCATTAACATTGTCTACTGCTGCTGATGATGTGGTACACTTCAGCTGACCCTCCATTGTATGTCCACAAGCATTAGATTTTATACAAACATCAATAACAACATTTCTTAAGTATTGCTATGACACAACTGTTACTCACACCATCTTCGGTACAAAGTCAACCATCCACATGACTGGCGCTGTAATGATAGGTATTCACAGGACAAAACTTTTGGCTTTTGTTATATCTTGCTTTTAGCAATTTTGTAGTTGTTGAATTGGTCCATTTGTTTCAGTACTGCCTGATAATATATCTGAAAGAAAAAGTTATCTGAATTAAAAGTCTGATAATTAAAAGCAAGACAATATTACAGCTTCAAAAAATAGAGCTGGTATTCCTGTTGTTAAAACACACTGGATACATAATATGCATGTGCACAAGCATATATATATACATATATATACGTATATATATCTGACCTGCCAGCCCAACCGCTACGTTTATTGTTACATGTAATGAAACTATAAAAGTTGTCAAAAAATCATTAGAATACTCTAAAGTGGCTTCGAAATAAAGAAAATATAGTATAAAACTGTTGAGTTTTATGTTACCACTCATCATAGGGTCCCCCTCCTGGGGAACACAAACACCTGCCTTACAGCCATGACCCCCTGGGGGGAACACACAAACATGATTACAGACCTGGCCCCCTGGGGAACACGCACGCACGCACACTACTCAGCCAATGAGAAATAGAGCATGAATATGTAGAGTGCGGCCACTATACTCAGTACACTGGCTCATCGTCCTCACACGGTAGACCCATCGACACTAGAGGGTCAATTATTGTCAAACATTTCTCGTCATACCATCTCCCCAATTTTTTTCAACAAATCTATGTGATTCACATGAGTTGCCCAAAATGATGGGAAAAAACTGTGAAAATATGGATAAATCACATCCCTGAATATAGAATTTTTTTTTTTACAATATCCATGTGTTACTCTATTTTGATGTACAATCTTGAGAGAGAGAGAGAAAAAAAAAAAAACGGTATACAGTACGTAGTGAAAATTAATCGCAATTAAAAATACTTAACTTTTTTATATACTGTATACTGAACAAAGTTTGGTATTAAATGAGTTTTTCAGATTTGTTTTTAATCAGAAAAATCCCTATAACGAAATGGCCACTCACAAATTATTTTGGTAGAGAGGTAATACTGTACAGTATACTGTATAACACGTACCTTCAAATACAAAGATAATAAAAAGTTCTTTCAAGTTTTTAATCTCCCATACATCCCAGTCTGGATTCTTGTTTACATACAGACATGGAAACTTTACCTCATGAAATAATTAGCATCTCTAGAAAAAGGTGCAATACAGTACAGAGTGACTAAGATGATCCCAACATTATCATTTTGATTATCCAAACAGACTGAGGGCCTTAGGAGTAACAACTTTTCAGACATGACACAATAAGGCATATCTCTCATAGAGACATTCAGAACCTTGAAAGGAATGGAAGACATGAACTTGGGCCTTTTTTATGTGATGGCACACACCAACACATGGAGAGTAACTTTAAGCTTGCCATGATATTTTGCAGGACAAATGTAACCTAATACTTCTTCACACAGATGGTGGTAGAACTATGGAACAGTCTACCAGCTCAAGCTGTGGAATCGAAATCAGTACTGGGTATTAAAATAGTCTTTGACAAGGCTATGTAGAACAATGGAGGGATCCTACACAAGCAACCATCCACCTTCCCTTGGCATGGCCATTAGGAAAATAAGTTAAATAAGTAGCTACTTGTAAATCGGGAGCATACAGTACATTACATAAGTAATCTCCCCATTAGCTGGAATTTCTGGTCTCCAAAACTTTCCAATATCGGGAATGAATTTTGAGCCTTCCTGGAAAATTCTCTCCATTCCGGGCATGGGAATGATTTTCCGAGGATGAAATCATTTGCATTTTCTGGGAAAATTAAAAAAAATTCTCTGTTCCAGGCATGGGAACAAACTTTTCGGGAGTTTCGAGATATTGCGTCACGCTCCAACGCGTCCCCACGTCCCGGGAGCTTCGGTGGCCTAGCTGCTTGAGTAACTTAGGCCATAGGCTCGTGCACTTAGTTCATATTCTGCTGCAACTGTACAAGGTTGTTCCCTTATTCGCTGCTGTTTGTGCATACTATTTGTGTTGTGCAATACACTGTATATTACTGTACCAGGAAACAATAAGCCAAGAATACAGTGTTAAGATGTAAAAAGTGATTCCAGTTATGTGTATACAGTAGTAAGACCTCGTATGATGCCGGCCCGCTTAACGTTGCTTCGGTACTACGTTGCTAATCTTTAGGTACCAAAAATTCGTTTAACGTCCCGATGACTCGGTACAAAGTCATTTTGCGTCGTCATGGACTACTTTTTATGGCATATCACCCTCTCTCATCTGGCCCAGCTATGCTCTCTCGACAGCTGCAGTCTCAGTGACTCGCCACCCTCCTTCTCTCCCGTCCTCGTCCTCCTCCTCCTCCTCCACTCCCACCATACTCCTCCCCTCCAGCCATTCGCCTCCTCCGCTTCACTACCCACCACACACTCGCTCTACAACCTCTGGCCATCGGTGAGTACCAATACAAACGTAGCAGTTGTATATATATGCACTATTTTCTATAAAAATGGCAATGATTTTCTGTATATGTACTGTAATGTATTTCATGGGGCAAAGGGAGGCTCAGGAACATAGGTCCCATATTTTATCAATTTCTTATGGGGAAAATTGATTCGCTTAACATTGTTTCATATAACGTTGCGTTTTTAGGAACGTAACCCCAATGTTAAGCAAGGACTTACTGTACTGTACTGTGCATTCAGTAAGTACAAAAGCACTGTAATGCACATATTGTACTGTACATAGAGTGATAGTGTATGCCTAACGTAGACTAATGTGTAGAGGTGCAAATACAGTACATATAGTATACAGTACTGTATACTGTACAGTCCGTGTACAATCCCTTCTTTATGGCGGAAAAGGTCAGTGACAGTAACACCTGCTACAGGACAATGGCAGGCCATCCTGTATCATCATATCAACATTTGGCCTGCCTGCATCACAAGCCCAAGATGACAGCTCCTGCTGGTGAGTACAAACAAGTACTGCATAGTACATACAGTAGTATATTTGGATTATTTACAATATATTTTATGTGTACAGTGGTCTTTCCCACCATAAAGAAGGAGTTGTACAGTGTACAGTACTGTACTTACACCTCTACACATTAGTTTGCATAAATAATTAGCTCTGTATTTGCCCATGTAAGATGCATAATTTAGACTTTCCAAAAACCTCCCCCTAGTACCAGGAAATTTTTTGGAGATGTGTGATTCTTCTGGGGATTATAAATTCATCTCCAAACCCGGAAATCTCTCATTTAAGTTCAAATAACGCTGGTATATGTAGTTCCACCACCACATGAATGATTAATACTGTACAGGTACAGTACTGTACTATGCAATGTAAATGTCCATTATACTGTATAACACTTTTGTATTATAACTGAGGGGATCCAGGATTTCCCAAGTATGGTGGGTAAAGCAAGGCAGTAATTAAGGTTCCGAGATAAGCTGGCTGCCTTCGACTGGCCAGGGATATGAAAGCACCTGTTATATTAACATAAAGGAAGCCTGCCTGGAAAATCAATACAGGTAATTGGAATGTAAAGAAGTTTTCAGTCCTGAAATCAGAGGGTTCCACAGCTCTCACCTAGGGTTGCCAAGCATCCTGTATTTGGGAGAGTTCTGATGTCCCAGAAAGTTCTGTCAGTAGGCATAATTGTCCAGTAGTTAAGTGGCCTGGACACAGTATTTGGACCTGGAAAAAACAAAAAAGTTATCATTCAGGCTTACCACTTTAACTGCCCCCATTTATGAGTCAAACACCTCATACAAATAAAACTTAAAAAATTAACAATGACTGTTTTTGTTCATATCTAAAATTTTCATTCACAATTCTTCTCTTGCTTCACAAAACAAAATTATATTCTATATATACTCCTAGTGGACTGTGGCAGCTGTGGTGAACTTTGCACATTATATAAAGTTTGTATTTTAAAAGGTACAGTCTATGAACCACAACCCAAAGAGTATGACTATGGCAGGCTGCAGCCAGCCAGTTAAAGTTTATTCAGAGATTGAGTGCTGTGCTTTTAGATTACCTGCTAATACAGTTGTGACTACTTCTGTACTGTGCTTGATGCTTAAAAAAATATATATATACCGAGGTTGATCTTGTCTACACAGCATATAATAAATTTACTGTACTCAAAACTGTAACTTAGTGGAAAAGCAGCTTTACCAATAAGTTTCTCCCAGGCAAGAATGTCAGAAAAGTTTATCTAGGCTTAAAAATATTAAAAAAAAGAAAATACAGATATTTCTTCACTTAATTTGTTCAAATGGTAAATGTTATCATTCATTCTCATGGTGCTGAGAAGAAAAAGAGACACGCATTTTAGAATTTCTATGTACTGTATTATTTTCGCCTTTTAGACTTACGACCAATTCTACTTACGACCCGGTCGCCGGGACGGAACCCTGTCGTAAGTCGAGGAAAGACTGTGTACTTGAAGCAACTGCTCAGTAGTGAAGTAGCAATGGCATCTGTACAGCATTCCCAGCTTTCAGGAGGCAGCTTTAACAATGAACATCAAATTCACTCGAATTTGACCTTCATTTCCGTCGGAAATGAGTAATTTTTTATTTATCACCTATCCCCCTACCCTCCAACAATCTTAGGAGTGAAAATGCAATAATATCGAGTAGATGTGTCAAGCAGGAGCGTCCCAGCATAAAACCACGATGGCAATCCTTCACAAGGTTGTTTCATAGTAGATGTTCCACAATGGCTTCTTACAATGCTCTCTAGTACAGTACAGTTCTGTACTTATCACACTATGCTGGTCAGGCTCATTGGTCGAAACTACCATTGACCAAAAGTACTGAAAATTATTAAAAAAATAAATATTTAGGGCTCTGAATAAAGGTAAGAGGCTAGCCTGTTAAGCGTAAGCAGATTCGGAACAGAAGTTATAAATCCTAGCTTCAATCAGTATCACTGGACTTTCCTTCTAACCTAATCTAACCAAGCCTATTATAATCTAACATAACCTTATGTATTTCAGGTACTGTACGTGCTGATGCCATCAATACATATAACCCATTCTTTCCTATTTTATCATTTTCAGTACTGTCTGCTGTCCGTAGGTTCCCACCATGTTTACCCGAGGTTGTACTCCTCACTTGAGTCAGTTATGTCCTCCTTGTAGGTTAGGTTAGGTTTCGTTCCTTTGGTATGGGAATAGTTTTTCTGTGTGTTACTCGAATTTGACTTCCATTTTTGTGCAAATTAGATATTTCTTTTAAAAATGAAATGTTCATTCTTTCTAAAAACCGCAAGTTTGCAAAAGAAATTAAGGTCAGATTTGGGTAAAACTCACAGAAAAACATAAAACAGTAAACTATTCTTGTATCCAAACCTGAGGACAGGCAATGGACGAATATTTACCGAAAATAAATATTTTTGAATTCAGAACATAAAACTACACCAGGTTAGGGCCTACACCACATTCTGTTACAGTACTGCGCTGTAATAATTTCAGTTATGTGGGAGAAGGATATGGGAACAGTGTTAGGGTCAAGAGCCAGACAATACCAAAGTAAGGAGGTGGTCCAGGGTAATTCTGTACTGGTCTGTGGTACTAGGATCTCCAATTAAATATTATCAAATATCAGTGAGCCGGGCCTTAAAAGTGGACGCTGTGGGATTAAACATGTACAGAGGTCATATCAAAGATCTAGTTACGTTAGGTAAGTTGTTAGTGAATTAGAACACAATGTAACGACCTCAACTAATCTTATTCTAGATAACTGTCATTTCAATTGAGTTTGTTCATATAATCCAATATTTTACCCCTAGATAGTCAGATCTTATAGAAGAGATACATGTCAACCAAAATACAGCAGTGAAAGTTGTCTCGAAATATTGATTATTTCACTGATGTTTGTTGTGTTTGCTTTCGCCACTATATATATATAGTCTTTCTTCCCATGTCAGCCAATTTAACCTATACAAATGAAGCTCTAAATTAATGCAGATACATATAATTACCCTTTAATTCTGGCAGGTGTCCAAATGCCCGTACAGCTGTTACCATATCAAGGAATATCAAAGGAACTATTAAGTCTTACGAGATTACGTCAATCCCGATAAGTTGGATGCTTGTCCTAGAGATGGCGCTAAGATGCTGGTGTCGCCGGTAGAGATAAACCAGTGGTCCTTGAGCCTCGAACTGGGGCCGTCGTGTCCACAACCACAGTTTTAAACGCGACGTACTCCACACTGCAACGATCGACGGAGAGGGGCAGTGGAAAAACGAACTAATAGCTTCTGGAATTTTAAGATATGGCTAGTGGCTGATCTTCGTTACCCTCCTTGTAATTGTTTGTTTGTTTTATTGGATATTTATAGTAAATACGATTAATGAACGAAGAAAAACAATGGTAATTTTATAAACCATTTTTTCCAATAATGTTTTTACGTTCAATATAATGCAATTTTCAAGAGACTTGTTTTGTTTTACTGCCTAGTGCAAGCTCGTTCAGCTGCTGGAATCATCTAATTTTAAAAACGCTGGTACAATTTAAAAAAAAAAATCTCAGTTTAGGGAGTTTTCGTTAATGGTACTAAAATGTCCCACGTTTAGGTTCGTCTGTGTACACTATAGGCTTACCCTCCCAATCCTCGACGGTCAAGCACGAAGGTGAGGTTCGAACGATTAAAACCACTGCTTGAACGAACGATTCAACGACTCATTACCTACGAGTTCTTCGTCGCAGAGGGAAGGAGATAAAAATTCCGACAAATCTCGTGTCCAGCTCTACTTTAATTCGGTTACGCTTTTTGGTCCTCAGATCAACTGGCTGGGGCTCTTGGGTCATCAGGTGGCTGGTTGTGTGACAGCCGTGGCCAGACATTGCACTGGTCATTCTAGGCCCCAGAGTGACCAATGCAATGTCTGGCCAGGGTTGTCTCCCATCTCCGTGTCATTCGGGTATACGTGCTTAGCTAACTGAGAAAGAAATATAGAAGAAACTTAAACCAGTGCATTTTACCGGTACCAAATATAATTTCCTTTGGGTACACTGTGACTGGTAGCCTCTCAAAGTAAGGGACCTGAAACTCCAACCTCATGACTTCCGTGATAGTCCACTGCTGACTCAGGGGCGGATCAAGGAATATCAAAATGGGGAGGTGGTCCAAGAAGTTGTGGGTGGGGGAGCATAGCGAGCACAGCGAGCCCACCAGCCTTTTTTTTATTGGGGGGACGCTGTAAGTCCCCCAGAAAATTTTGTGATATCTGACCAATACCATGTGCGCTTTGAGGCCATTTTCAAATCAAGTGCACTTGATATTAGGAGATATTCTGAGGTCAATAGCATTTACTTTTTACTATACAAAAACCCATGAATAAATACTGCCTTAAAGAAAAAGTATAGAAATTTTATGATGCAAAACGGGGGATCCGGACCCGCCCTGGATCCGCCCCTGTGACTGGATCTAATATCAACAATGACCTTGATATTTGACCCAGTGACCCTTATATCAACATGGGAGAAAGACTTTGTTAATATCATGGTCATTGGAGCATCGACGGACGCTTAACCCATTGACCTCTAAACAACTGAATTATTCAAAGGGCAAGAGTCAATCAATATGTAATAGTGCGTTAACCAGTGTTAAGAACCAGACAGATAACGCTAAACCATTCCAATTCCATTTGCAGAAATAAAAAGGGGAGAGACAGAAATTTGTGCCAGTGTAACAAAGGATAGAAGTAAAAAAAGAATACTTACCACTGTAGAAAGACCTTATTGCAGTTACACAAACAATGTACGTAGTGTAGAGATGCAAACAATGTACAGCTGCTTGCAGGTACAGTGTTCCACCCCTCGATAGCCTTTCCGAACATGTGATCAACAATATTTTCTGTAATATTTATACTCGAGATTTGTACTAAGCGATATGATAGATGTAAAAACGGTAAAGAAGGTTCGACTATGATTCTGACACTGCCACATGTTGGGGAAGGCCGCCGATGGGTGGAATACTGTACCTGTGGGCAACTGTACATAGACAATGCGGCTACACAATGCACAGTACAAATGCAAATATATTCACAGGTACGGGTATAAATATAATTGTAAAAGTATAGTTGCATAGGCAAGTATAGGTAAGATACAAGTACAGGTACAAATACAAGCAGGATAGGCGACAGGACTTTTGTGGGAAACTGTACACAAGTAATTACAGACGCAAGTACTTTCAGGTACAGACACTGAGATTCCCCAGTGATAAGGAGAGCGAGGCAGATGCTGGTGAGAGAGACTAAGAGGTAGGAGGAAATGCCTGATCGAGAAAGAATGTTTAACAGCTGACCTCCTGTTGACTGGGTTTTCCCTGTGTTGCTGCGGTTCAAGGACAAGAGTACAAGGCAGGTAATTTCTATCCTAACCTGATTCATCCATGTTCTTTCTCTCCATCTCCCCCTCATCAATTTCTCATGTTTCTCCCTTATCTGATCTACTCCTCTACTCCAGTAACAAAGAGAACACCAATGAAGATCTAACAAGAGAACATCAATGAAGATCTAACAAGAGAACATCAATGGAGGTCGTAGCAAGAGAACATCAATATAGGTCGGAACAAAACCATTTATTTCTCAACTAAAAAATAGCTAATTTAACAATACATCCAATTCATTAACTAGAATGAATAGTGATAATGTTGCTAATTAAAAGGCAATAATTATGTTTTCTAGTTACTGCTGATTAAATCGTAACTATTGACATTTTTTATGATCATTGAAACTCTTGTATCATGATTCTAAGATGTCAGATTTAATGGCCTCGCTGTGTAAGATGACAAATGTCAGATATGAGGCGAGAGTTCTGGTGTACCTTGAACCTAAGTGTATATACCTAACGATAAACTCAATTATTTCCCCCAGAATAAAAAATAAATCGAAATTAAACTAATCGGTAACTGAGGACTTGCATAGGACTCGTGACCATCATCAAGGTTATAAATACAGATACGAGACATCTATTGGCGTCACTCGTGGAATAGACTTGTAGGAGAGAGGAACTATCCCGTGTGAGTGCATCCTTCTGTTGACTATGTGCGGTTTTTTTTTTTGAGTGCGTACAGGTCGCAATTTGTTTGAGCATGCGCAGGAGATTATAATGTGCGTGTCTGAATGGGTACAGGTCTCAATACGAGTGACTTAGTGCGCACACGTCACAATGCGCGTCGAGTGTTTCTTGTGAGCTTGCTGAACATACCCCTTCGTTATAGTGTCTAGTGCGGTACTGGGGGCTCAATGTTTGTGTGTGTTTAAGTGCATCTTATAATTCAACTATGTCGTTGCTTACGTGCGTCTTAAGACCTTTCTCTAAGTGTCATCAACTGCGTCCTGGGGCTCATTAATACGTGTTTGAGTGCGTCTGGGAACCCACCATGAGCGTGTTTGAGTGCAGCTGGGACCCGATTAGTTCGAGTGCGTCACAGGAGTTCACTACGTGTTCCCAATGTCTTTTGAGAAAAATAAAAATTGATTTTATCTTCTGGTTTACCTGAAGTTCAACTCACAGGGAGTAAACTTAATCATTCTGTGACTATCTCCCAGTTGCAGATGACGGAGGTGCTTCAGATAAATGCATCTTTCACATGCACGGATCACCTGATGATTAGGCATTCATGTTTATTTCACCTGATGATCAAACACCCTACTGGTAATCTAACACCCCCAGCAGGTAGCGTTCGGGTGTTTATTCGTCAGGCAAAAGAGTGCTCCTAATCTTCAGGTGATGCACAGACACACCTGACCACGTCTGGAAACTACTCAAAGACCTTGGCTATGAAATTTTCTCCGACCTAAAACTGTTTATGACAGCACCAAGTGTGATTTCCCTTGAGTACAGAAAATTGTCAGAACAAACTTTTTCGGAGTGAGAGATGTAAACTCTTGGAAGAATCAGAAAGCGTTGTGATGGCACCAAGTGTGAGCTTTTATTCAAGACTAGACTTGACCAACACTGGCGCAGGTACAGATATATTCTGGGGCCAATATATGTCCAGTACTTGCCAACAGTGTGTAACAGATAACTAACTGACCGCCCCACTGGTAAGTAAGATGGATAATAAAGAAAATTAATAAGCAAAATAACAAGAAATTAAATTTGGCGAAGTTATTCAGGCGTCACCGTTGTTAGATCATTTCCTAGAACACACACCGTCCCTGGCCCAGCCCTGCACGTGCACCTTGGCAGGGGCACATGAAGGTCTGCCGAGACGCAGTGACCTTGCACGTTCGTGGTATCCGAGTAGGAACCTGATCGCTTCTTTTATTGTGTGTTATTTATTGAAAATGACACGGTTAAGAAAAACTTATTGGTTGGGTTTTTTTCATACATGGCGTGAAATGTCATGGAAGTTGACCGCTGGTGTTGAGCAACACTTGTGAATGATCCCGGGTTAAAGAAAACGTTTGGGGTAAGCGCCAGCAAACACAGTGTGTTTTAGGTACAATCAGGAGGAATTTAGACTCTTCACATAGGGCGAGGATAGACAGTAAATGAAACACAGACTCTCAGACCAAACTGAAAAACGCTACTCATTCCTTATTTAACATAAGTGAGATTCAACTGACATTTTCACAGTGAGTCAACCACAAAGTTAAGTTAAGAGAATTAAGACTGCTTAAAAAAAACAAAATTACAGAATGTAACAGGAAATTCTTATTCATATAACATAAAAAGTGAAGTTGAGAAGAACAAACATCACATATTCTTAAATTAATAGAAAATAGAAGATAGACAATACTAAATGAATATAATAGCTACACGAAGGCTTTGTGGACAAGTTTAGATTCAATACAAGTTCAAGTGGCAGGTGAACTTTATCAACATACAACTACACTCGTCTCACACCATTCACCTGCCATACCCAAATCCTTTCTAGAGACTGTAATTATCGTGTCTCCCAGGTTTCAGAGATGGGCACGGAGATAGCGAGTAAGGCGACGGTGGTGCTGTTGCTGCCGGTGCTACGTCTGCTGCTGCTGGGTGTGGTGAAGGAAGCTGGATACGACCCATACCGCCTCACCACACCCCTCCTCCCATACTATGACTTCATTATTGGTGAGTGTTATTGTAGTAGTAGTAGAAATAAGATGGGGTGTCTAAAATTAACACACACACATACACACGTTCACACTTCCTTGAGGTTTTATATCTAGAAGTTTAAGTAATAAGAGTGCAGAGGTCTTATTGCAACTATATCTTGCGCTAGTCAGGCCGCACCTCGATTATGCGGTTCAGTTCTGGTGTCCTTATTATAGAATGGATATCAATTCACTAAAGTCGGTGCAGCGAAGAATGACGAAAATGATTCCGGGACTTAGAAACCTTCCATATCAAGATAGGTTAAAGAAACTAAACTTGCACTCCCTAGAAAGACGAAGAGTGCGTGGGGTGACCGGTAATAAAGTCACAGGAAAAAAGTCACATTTCCTTTAAACACCAAAGATACAAATTAAAGTAATTAAACAAAAAGTATTTTAAGTCGCTTATTAACTGACAATACAAGGCAATGAAACAAAAACATTTATGTCAGTCGTTTATTGGCAATATATAACATGTACACATTGAAAACAGCATACATAATGTCATAGCATTATAAATCCTCGAAAAAATCAGAGTTTATTAAAAACCTTTAAAACAGTCATTTATTGAAGTACTCACATGACATGTACACGTTGAAAACAACTTACATAATAGCATGGCATTACATGTATATTTAGTGTTAATGATTAAGACGAACATTCCAACCGACGCCACGAAGAAAATCTGTTACAGTCTTGTAATCCTCCCGTCGAGCAACACACAAGTTGCGAAGGCGTTCTTGTAGCTGCACATAGCGTCGACGAACTCTTCTTTGAGGTGGGTTGCCAACAGCATCCTGTTTGATAATGGTGCTCACTGTCGCTTCTTCACGCTGAAAGCATTCAATGACGCGCTAGATTGAGGGATGGTAGTGACCGACGAGGTTGAAGAACTTATTATTCCACCCTTCACAAATGTTGTTGGTACGAGCATTGTTGTTCATGGTGGCGTCATGCACATTCCATAGGTGTGGGGCGAACATAGGTGAGGTGTGACGCATTCTCAGAGGCATCAGGGCATCACTGGGCATGGCAACTGGCTGCTGAAAGGAGCCACTAACATATGTACGATCAAAATACCTGAGCAACTCCTCGGCTTCAGGTGGATCTTGTGGAGTGACAGTTTTGAGGTATTTCATACCCTCATCAACGTCTTCCAAGGGCAAAAAAGCTAGTGCATCAATCATGCCACAAAACAAACGAAACCAGACATTAACATTATACTGTGTACTCAAACCCACTTCCTGGATCTTACGCCAAGTGGACTGTGTAAGATGGTGGAAACAACCTTTGCTCTCTTTTTTTCTGTGACTTTTTTTCCTGGATTCGTGCGGGGAGATACGAAAGAAGTATTTAAGTGGGTGAAAGGAATCAATAAAGGAGATACAGATAAAGTTCTTATAATATCCGAGCAGGATAAGACTCGTAGCAACGGATTTAATTTGGATAAGTTTAGGTTTAGGAGGGAGATAGGAAGGAACTGGTTCACAAATAGAGTGGTGGACGAGTGGAACAAGCTTAGCAACTTTGTATAAGTGCTGGAATGCTGGAAAGTTTTAAAAGGAGGCTGGATAGATTCATGGATGAGAGAGAGTGGTTGTAACTCTGTGATATCTCTGATAATATTTTCTTCCTTTGTTAATACTAGGTCTATTATTGTCACTTGGGGGCCTGTAAATCACTCCCATAATTAGTTTTTCTCTTCCCTCCGTGATTTCTACCCATACAGACTCGGTTTCTATTTCACCCTTTATTGAATTATTAATACAACATTTTAATGTATCCTTGACGAAGAGTGCGACCCCTCCCCCCTTCCTACCTTCCCTGTCCTTGTGAAAAAGGTTGTACCCTTCTATGTGGTACTCTGATAAAAAAATTTTGCTCGCCAGATTCATCCAAGTTTCGGTGATTGCTATGACGTCTACATTCTCGGTACATACAACCGCTCTCAGCAAGTCTATTTTATTTCTAACGCTCCTACTGTTTGTATAGTATACATTTAAACCTACCCTTCCCTGGTCCTGTTTTACCCCTTGTCCTGAGTAACTAATTTTACTTCCCAGGACCTGCTTGCTTTTTGACTCCCACTTTCCCCGACCTCTCTCTACTGGCGAACCCCCCCACTTTGGAGTGACAATTTCACGCTCCAGGGATGCAGACAACGTCTTTACCCCCGCACGAGACAAGTGTACTCCGTCACGACTGTACAGGTAGTCGTTGCCAGCTATCAATGAATGCCCAACCACTGTTTGCACAATGTTTTTCCAGTCGGCAATTTATAGCAATTGCCCTGGACAGCCATTCACGACCAACCCCTCTTCTAGGCAAGACACCACATACTATCGGGATCCCTCCCCTATCTCTACATCTGCAGCTGTAGTGAGGTAGCGGCTTAGCAGTCAGGTACAACGGCCATCAAGACAGTGGGAAGGACTTGTTGGCGCCGACATCAGGTCACAAGAATGTCTACAGACCAGCTCCCATAGTACCAGATCTAAAGTTAATCTATATGTTGACTCTTATGTTTCTGTACTGAAAGCTTTTGTCAATCAAGTGACCCACTCCCCGATTTCACCATATGTAACTTATCATCTCTGTTCATTGTATATTTTCAGCCTTCAGGCTGCAATGTTTTCTTAATAAACCGTTAATTATTAGTATTATTATTACAATCTCTTTCACACACATAGGGTCGCTCACACACACACAACATGCACTCTCACATACCAACATAGTCACTAAACACAGTCGCTTAACTCCAGCCTAGTATGTCCTCCACAGTCGGTGGTGGGTCGGCAGGCAGTGTGATGGCTACCAGGCTGTCAGAGATAGGGAGCTGGAAGGTGTTACTGCTGGAGGCTGGAGGACCCCCACCCCCGGAGTCCTACATCCCTGGCCTCAGCTTCCTCTTCTTCCTCCCTGGCAACCATAACTGGGACTACACCACTGCCCCCCAGAAACACGGCCTCCGTAGCTTCGTCGGCAGGGTAAGTTGATCTTTGTGGTTGTTCCCCTCTCCCCAAAAAATTAAAGGATTTGGCCGGTCAGTATTTTTCTCAGCGCGTTATACAAAGGAACAACACTCAACTGACTAGCCATTCAGTTCAATTTAGTTGTATTCATTCATACCGCCATACTAGTTTACAATGATTCAACATGGGTGTAGGATAGGCAGTGCAGGTACAATGAAAGACAAAAGTCGTGTCGTGAAATTTGGTGAAAACATATGCCGAAGGGCTAAACTTTTGGTGCGCTCTGCCTTGTGTTAGGGAGCTCTCATAATGCTTCACGAGTTATATTTAATCTTCGGACAAAACCACGATACGACTTTTGTCTTTCATTGTACACAATATACCTAAGAAACAATACAGGTACACAAAAATACACAGACAGTGCAGGTGTAAAAATAAGGATAAATAGTATGGCTATTCGACCGAGGACGGCAAACACAGGCATTGGATGCTTATGGCCTAATTTTCCTTTAATTTAATCTAAGGGCATAGTTTGTTTAAGAGGTCGATTGTGCTGGATTTCTGGTAAAATGAAGCAATAATGTAAATAAAACGGTAGTTGAAGAAAATATGTCCACTTAGCCTTCCTTCACTACAGATAACTTGCTAAATCAACCAGTGGCCTCTCATGAACACACTACCACCCATCAACAAAGTCTAAGAAGGCCAGCATCAACTCCGGATGCTTCCCTGTTGGGTTCTGTAATCATTCTGAGCTTCGCCTTGTACAGGATGTAGGGGTGCCCAATAAACTAGCCTCCGAGCTGCGTGGAGACAAATGTGAATCTGAATAAAAATATAGGCCTACTGTCACTAGAAATTAAATAATTAATTAGGCCTATCGTAATACCGAATAATATAAATAGGTTCACAACTGCAATGCATTTACAAGGCACTGGAGCTTTTCGATGTTATTCAACACGCAGAAGAGTTTTGAAGCATTTATTATACTGTAGTCTACCCGTTAAAAATATTACTTTCTTTGATTACCAACCATTCTCTTTCAACTCTTTATCCCCAACTAAAACAATTGTATCAGTTTTAAAGATAATGCCTCCTAAATTACTTTTCTTATAATATAATAAAAACAGTACTATGTATTGAAATAATGGTCATGATGCTGCTACTGCTACTACTACT
Source organism: Homarus americanus (assembly GCF_018991925.1). NCBI lineage: Eukaryota > Metazoa > Arthropoda > Malacostraca > Decapoda > Nephropidae > Homarus > Homarus americanus. Next base: position 3,760,662 of record NW_024742238.1, read on the forward strand.
ACTACTACTACTACTACTACTACTACTACTAATAATAATAATAATAATAATAATAATAATAATGCTACTACTGGACTATTAAGTTATTTACCCGGTGATGATATTCGACGAAACGTATATATGTACATAATATACATTCTTTGAGGTGAGCCTAGATTTTGAGATATAAAATAACTAAGCTGACAGGTTGTTAACTTACAATATATTGGGTTAAATGAGGAGTAATCAGAAACTGCATGCAGCCGAGAACTACCTTAAGTTACTAACTGTATTGACAAACAAGTTGACTTTGCGAGGCGACTGGACGAGAATGGGGCAGACTAAGATGTGTACAGTTACAAAGCTTGAATGACGCGCTCAGTGATGATAACTGACCCCAAATTAGATGAAGGTCTTGTCAAGCACGACTAATGCCTTCCTCCAGAATACAGGTAAGCAGCTTAAATAAATAACACGTCAACGATATTAATGAAGAGTCTACTAAAACGGCCTGGAGCCATAACGGACATAATTACGGTCTTTTTGCCATTTATTTCGCTAAAGGAAAATAACGATGTCCATTAATTTATTACACTTTATCTTGATAAACTTTAGTATCAATTAGTTGTGTTACTTGAAAGGAATCGCATGAAGATAAGCACCTCAGTGTATTTCACCTGAAGATTAATCACCCAAGCACAAACCTAACTTACCTAATGTAACCTAACCTAACAATCTAACACAACGTATCGTAACCTATGTTAATCTATTTAGTAATCAGGTGAAATAAGCTGGAGTATCTAAATAACTAATCTACAGATGATACAAGCGACTTATGCGCCACCCTATAGATCATCCACTTCACCCCAGACAGGTCTATGGAACACACTGCTTACTGATCCACTTCACATTTCTCTGCCAGAGCCGCCCACGCTCAAAACCACCCACCCATCCCCATGCCCAGATGAGCACTAATGGTCCTCGTGGTGTGGGTGGTATGTGAGCGTGGGCGGCATTGGTTTTATTACAGCGTATTACTACTACATGCATTCACTACTACCAGAGAGGCAGGTTACCCCAGGGGCGGACGCTAGGGGGATCATCATCAATCAACGGGATGCTGTACTCTCGTGGCAACCGTCGGGACTACGACTATTGGGCCGCTCTGGGCAACACGGGCTGGGACTTCCGCTCCGTTCTCCCGTATTTCAAGAAGGCGGAGGATTATCGCGGAGACTTGAGTCATGATGGTGGTGAGTATATTGATCTATTGTGGTCCTAGTAGTGGTGGTGAGACAAGAGGACTGTGTGTGAGGAAGGGGTTATGTTGGGTTAGGTCTGATTAGGTTTAGTTAGGACAGGCTAGGTTATGTTAGCTTGGGTTACCTTAGGTGAACTGTAAGAGAAGCAGGTGAAATGGAAAGAAAGTGTCAATTGAGGTGTGACAATTTTAGATGAAATGGTAATAGTGATTATTGTAAAGTTATACAAATAGTAACGCAGTTTTAAGTGGCATATGAAGATTTAAAGTGAACTTATAAACATGTAAGTGAACTAACACACATGGGTTACGAGTGGGTTGGTAAATACACAAAAAACGACAAAAGCTGTTGTTTGAGATAAAAAAAAACACTTGTCCAAAATTCAAACAAGAAACACAAACAAAAACACCACATTAACAAATACACAAAAAGCATTGACATAGTAAAGAACACGAGGCAAAACATTACGACTGGAAGGTTTAACGGAGAGATGTGGTGACTTATTATTATTACTGTATTATTATTATTATAATTATTATTATTATTATTATTATTATTATTATTATTACTATTACTGTATTATTATTATTATTATTATTAGGTGTCTTCCATGGTCGCGGTGGCCCCCTGGTTGTCACGCCCCCACAC
>NW_024742238.1:3765050-3861988 GCF_018991925.1 Homarus americanus
TTGTAGTTGGTTATTGTTGCTGCTGTTTGTTGACGAGTGAGGATAAAGTGAAGTGGTTTATGAGTGTTAAATGTTCTCGCGTCTGTTTTATCTCTCTCTTTCTCACCTACAAAAACACACATCTCTCCCCACTTCACACATCCCTCTCCCCCACTCATACACACGCTCATCTTCATCAGCCCCCCCCACAAACACCTCTCCCCACTTCCCACCTACACCCACGCCCCCTCTCCCTATCTGTCACACTATAATTGGCTACAGGCGACACATTGAAGAACACACACCAAACAATATGAAGTGTTGTTTATTTTTTTTTCTTTTGTTATTTTCAGATCGTGTTTGATAACTACAGGAGGGCAGTGGGTGTGAAGTTTGAACACCAGGGGAAGGTAGGTGTTCTCTCCCCTTCCCCCTCCCTCTCTCCCCTTCCCTAGTTCCCCCTTTCCCCTCACTCCTCTTCCCGTCACTCCCCGCCTTCACTGTCAAGATTAATTGAAAGTCGATGAAGTACAACCCTTGCTGGAGAGAGAGAGAGAGAGTTACTACTATTTTCTTACTATAACTACTACTATTATTATTTCTCCCGAAGGTGGTGGTGATGAAGGCGTTGAAGGAGGTGCTGGTGTGTGCAGGGTCACTCGCCTCCCCTAAACTACTCATGTTATCTGGTGTGGGACCTCAAAAGCACCTCCAGTACCACGGGGTAAGTACAGTACCACCACGGGGTCAGTACAGTACCACGGGGTCACTACAGTACCACGGGGTCAGTTCCACCAGGGGAGAAAGGGCTTCATAGATACTCATGCCTGTGTAGCTGTCACGTCACTAAATCTGGGGTCATGTTAACTTGTAGTGCCATTTAACATGACCTTCCATATCCCGGGTCACGTCTGGTCTTGTCCACTCATTCACTATGGCACTAAACATGACCTCGGCAAGACTCATCAGTAACTGTAGTGGTGTTGGTGCAGGTGCCGGTGGTGGCAGACGTGGCAGGTGTGGGCAGGAACCTACAAGACCACCTCAACCTCTACGGACTCACCTGGACGGTAACACCTGGCACCCTCCCCTCCCCTAACCTCGAAGATGTTGTCAATTACCTCAACGAGAAAAAAGGTTGGTAAATTTCCCGTCAGGAGTCAAGGTCATAAAAGGCCACTAATACTTTTCAAGGTCAGAAAGTTCCTAGTATCTGCTAATTAAGGTCAGTGTCTCCTCCACCTGGGTCAGTGTTGTCACCTCTACATCATCAACACCGTCTGTAGTCTTCAGTTAGTAATAGTTCAATGTGTCATGTAAAATGTATTTATATTCTTGTTTTCAGTGTTTATATAATTTCCTCAATAAACATGTTTGTATTATGATAAACAATAATACTCTATTTTTAATACCTAACGTTTAAAAACATTAATGTGTCCCAGATAATCTGAGATAATTTCCTCGAATGATAAAAGTGTGACTGGTTTTCTGCTCGTCCCTGGGCTCACCTCAGGTAAGCTGGCGATGCCCCTGGGGGACCACTCAAGTGCCTGGGTGAATTTAGGAGGTAGACACGGTGACCCCGGGTGGCCTGACATACAGTACCTCTTCAGCAGCGTCACCCTCGCCGCTGACCGTGGCTTTGTAACACCCGCCACCTTCGGTTTTGACCCCAGAGTGAGTAACTGAGTACATCTTAACACCCCCCCCATCGCCACCACCACCATCCTCAAAATAGACGCAAGAACTTTACCTAAAATACAAGTTTTTAGTCCCAACAAACTTACAACGAACACTTTATTCCCGTCCAACGATACAAATAAATCCTGACAACACAAAAGAACCTCTCTACAAACACACAGAGAGAGAACTCCTTAATCCTGTATAAAGAGACAAAGCGATCATTGAATTCCCCTACACAGACCCGCCGCACCAAGACACCACCTCGCATACACTCAACCTAGTCTCAGATAAAAAGGTATTAACAACATATCTTTGGTTCACTGCAGAAATTTAACAAGTACTTTGGTCCTATACTGGGTCAAGATGGCTTCACTCTGTACCTGAACCTGTTAAGACCTCGCAGTGTAGGTAAGGTCACACTGAGGTCCCGTGACCCTACCCACAACCTGGTGATCGACCCTAATTACCTCAGTCACCCGGAAGATGTCGCCACGATGATCAAGGGTGAGTACCGCTGTTGTTGAGTACTACTGATGTTGAGTACTACTGCTGTTGAGTACTACTGGTGTTGAGTAATACAAGGAAAGTTAGTTTAGATTAGGTTAGATTAGATTATGTTAAATTTTGTTAGCTTTAAGTTAGGTTAAGTTTCGTTAATTTAATTCAGGTTAAGTTACAGTAGCGTTACGTTAGGTTAGCTGGTAGGAGGGGGATAAATTTAACATCCACTAAAAGGTTTTCACACTAAGTTATGTTTCCAGGGATAAGATTTGCACTAGCCATCGGCAACACCTCAGCGCTCACCACCTACTTCAAGGCCAAGTTTCACGAGAAGGTAAACTAAGCTGGGGTCCCAAGTCATACCTGAAAACAAACCCCCAGCTTATTTCACCTTAAGATTAATCAACCTAACACCAACCTAACCCATCCCAATATAAACCTAATTTAACCCCTCCACCAGGTAGCGTTGGGGTGGTTAATCATCAGGTGAAATAAGCTAACTAATCTTCAGGTGATCCGATTCTTAGTATAATTCCGACTCTTAAATTGTCTTTATATAACGTATCTAATATTGTCCCAGTATAATCTTAGTGCCTTTTTGGACGTCACTTGTATGAATCAGTTTAAGCTCGCCCACAGAGGAGAAAATTTAGTTATCTTACATTTTAAATATACTGTGGACTGATGAAAATTCTCTTAGGCCCTATAGAAACTCTCACTAAATTACTAAAATATCTGTGAAAACAATTAGAATGTACAATAATAAGCTAAATAATAATAGTAATATCAACAACTATTATTTACATCATTACTCCCACTACTATTAATAACAACAATAACAATCAGCTGACTGTCACAAACATGTCCTCTCGTGTACCTCAGCCGCTGCCAGGGTGTGAGGGAGAGAGGTACGGCTCAGACAGCTACTGGGTGTGTTACCTACGACACATGGCCTCCACCTACCTCCACCCCGTCGGTACCTGCAGGATGGCTCCCTACCACGACCCTAGCGGTGTAGTGGACCCCAGGCTCAGGTAAGGGAGAGGGGGTGGGGGGAAGGGTGTGGGAGGAGGAGGTGTATGAATGTATAATCTCTATCCACCTACCATTCTCTATCTATCTATCTATATCTATCTAGCTATCTATCTATCTCGGCACACGGCAGGGTTCGAGGAGTGTCCGGGCTGAGGGTGGTGGACAGCTCTATCATGCCGACCATCGTCTCCGGTAACCCCAACGCCGCCGTCATCATGATAGCTGAGAAGGCCGCCGACATCCTCAAGGAAGACTGGCAGGGATTATGACCACTCTCAGGATAGGAGGAATTATACCAATCACCTGAAGATTAGTCCACCTAGCTTATTTCACCTGATCATTAGTCCCCTTTTAACTTATTTAATTTAAAAGATTCGCCCCCTCCCGAAGTTTAGCCCTAAGAGGGGTTCGGTTGGGGTAACGTTAGGTAAGGTTGGGGTCCGGACAAAACACCCCAAGGACAAAACCCCCTTATTTAGAGGGGGTTAGGTTAGGTTAGTCTTTTGATATAATAATGTAATATTTTACATGCAAGAGAAGCGTTTATAAACTATAACTAATAAAAAGAATAAAAATTATGATTTAAAATGTTTATTTATATTGATGTAGATAATTTATTCCTTTACATAAGAAAAGTGGACGAGTGTTTTCTGGTTTATTCACAGAGGGAGAAGGTTTATGTAGGTGGAAGGGGTGAGGGTGGTGGGGGAGAGGGTTTATGTCGGTAGGGGTGTGGGGAGGTTTATTTAGGTAGGAAGGTGGTGGGAGAGTAGGTTTATGTAGGTGAGGGGATGAGGTTTATGAAGTAGTGGGGGCAGGAACATAAGAAAATAAGGAGTCTGCAATAGGCCGGTTGGTCTGTGCATGGCAGCTCCTGTCGAGAGTTACAACCACTCTCTATCATCCATGAATCTATCTTGCCTCCTTTTAAAACTTTTCAGCATCCCAGCAATTATTACAAAGTTGCTAAGCTTGTTCCACTCGTCCACCACCCTATTTGTGAACCAGTTCCTTCCTATAACCCTCGTAAACCTAAACTTATCCAACTTAAATCCGTTGCTACGAGTCCTATCCTGCTCGGATATTACAAGAACTTTATCTATATCTCCTTTATTGATTCCTTTCACCCACTTCAATACTTCTATCATATCTCCCCACACTCTTCGTCTTTCTAGGGAATGCAAGTTTAGTTTCTTTAATCTATCTTGATATGGAAGGTTTCTAAGTCCCGGAATCATTTTCGTCATTCTTCGCTGCACCGACTCCAGTTAATTGATATCCATTCTATAATAATGTCACCCGAACTGAACTGCATAACCGAGGTGCGACCTGACTAGTGCAAGATATAATTGCAATATGACCTACGCACTCGTATTACTAACACTTCTAGATATAAAACCTAATACTCTGTTTGCCTTATTTCGAACATTAACGTACTGTTTTCTAAGCCGAAGGTCAGGGCTTACGAGTACCTCTAAGTCTATTCACAAGTCAGCTTCTCTAGGTTGACTTAAGGCTGTATACATTGACAGTTCTTCCATATGGACTTGCAACATTCAGACTGAGGTAACGAAATATTCAAGAGCTTCAAAGTAAAAATGGCAAAAAAAAAAAAAAAAATCTTTTACATTGACTAGAAAACATCGCTTCGTCAAATCATGCATGAGGTAACGTGGTCTTTCCTCTACCCCACCACCAACACAGCTACTGACTCCATCTATCACCAATAAATAACGACGGCTGCTTCTTCTCCTCCTCCTCCTCCTCTTACCACTAACTACTCTCTCGTACATCTTATTCACTAAGGTATCATTCATCACACCATCTTCATTACCATACCATAACAATAGGCTTTTATCATGACGTCTTTCTGATGCTCTTTCTCTCTTACACATTTTTCACTTCCTCATTCTTTACGCCATCCAACTCTTGGTCATAACAACACCAAGGAAATTATTCACTTTTCTTGTGTGTATTTTTGACTTTCTTGTACCTTCCGACTTAACAGCTTCCACACAATAGCGTCTGAGTTCCTCCTCCATCAAGCAGATTCTTGTGTATTTAAGGTTTCCCCGCTTACCAGGGTTTGCCAGGCCACCTTCAACTCATTCTCCTTGCAATTCTTACCTTAATACTCTATCTTAACCCTTCCTAGCCTGTTAAAAATAAAACCCATATACAGGTTGTGTAGATTATGTATAACATTAACTTGTCCGGGTAAGTGATTTATGATATTTACTTGGCCGGATATCATTTTGGAGGTCATTTGTTTACCCGGATTTTTTATGGTAAAAGTTAAATACACATCTTACAACATTCTAGTTTATTGTGTGTGTCAACTAAAAGATCACTTGTGTCCGTCTAAATGGTGTCAGTGGCGGTAACCCCTGTCATGTGATGTCCCGTCACCTCGCGTCTATAGCCTCTCAGCTATGAAAGACTGACGAGTGGTAAATTACGTACGTCTGACATAGGTCACCAATCCTGGTACACTGATAACCTCCCTGTTAAACGTGTACAGGGAGGTGGGTCACACAGCACCTGGCAAATTCCCGTCAAAATATTAGCTTGTCCGCCGGGCAAGTGCCGGGCACATGGACATGAACAATCATATGCCCGGCCCCCTATCCCGGGCATGCTGGGCTACCGGGCACTGCTAATCTGCACAGCCTGCCCAAATACCTGGATTCATTTACTATTTATACTTCCAGTTTATTCAGATAATTTACAGAGGCTGTCCACCTGTCCTCAATACTTAAAAGATTAACTCTAACGTTCTCCTCTTGTACTGTGCTGTGCTGTATTGTACATATCATTGAAACAACTCACCATTCCGCTTGTTTTTATTCGGGTAACATGAAACACTTAAACCTTTACAGCAACATAACTCCCTCATATCTCAGGACAATGATATGCTTTATCCCGTACACGATGCTTCCTCCGCCTATAAACAGCGGCTACTCCCTCACGCCATCATCTCGCACCAGTACAGTATGTTGAGAATGAGTCACTCAGCCTGGCCACACTGGGTCAAGTCATCAAAATATCCCCCGAGAGTTTACCAACACTGTTATATTTAAATTTACAGAGAAGCTTCATTAACACTGTAGTTTAGCGATGTTTGAATAAGTCATTATAAAATGTTTCTAAAAAGGGAACTGATAAATTTCCGTGACGAGTCCGGGAACAAAGTGGGAGCTGCTGTTTATACACGCGACCTGTGCAGTACTCTGCAGGGTCTAACTATACCTATAGCAGTCAGGACCACGGCTGCTTCTTCCACGGTTACTGTAATTATAACTACTACTACCGCCGCTACTGTCGCTGCAGCTCTCGGGGAAGCACACTAGTACACTCGCATCCCCTCCGCCGTGAACATGGTGGCGTCTGGGTGGCCTTAATTTGAGTGGATGTAAGTATAATGCCGACCACCCGTCACCGCGTCGCTGTATACACTTGGCGCTGTGATTCATCTATGTCTGACTCTCATGAATTTAAGTAGAGGGAAGACCTTGCAGATATTTCTCATAAAGAACCTGATGCAACAAACATAAGAGGACTCAAGTACCAACATTCTTAAACAGTCGTAAGTCAAAAAAAATCCCCCCGTGACTGATGTCGTGACCCCCCCCACCCACCACCCTTCTTATGGCTGATTCAGTTTAGTCAAGACACAGAGATGATGTTGAAACTGCACCGAGACTCGACTGTAAGTATATACTATATTCTTAGCTCCAGTTATGAAGGAAAGTGAACGTTTTCTGCATACACTACAAGGGCTGGTTGGCGTACCCAACCTCACCGCATCTTTTTAACTTTACTACTTCGTCATGATCAACAAACTTTGCTTCATTTTTATCACACTTCTCTCGTAGTTCCTTGTTTACCTTCATTATTGTGTTGTGTTATCAGTCGGTCCGGGGTGAGGTGGAGAGGTGGAAGTGGGTGGGCAGGTGGAGGAGGGAGAGGTGAATGAGGAGGGAAGGGAGATGGATGAGGGAGGGAGGTGGGAGGGAGGGGGAGTGGATGAGAACAGGAGAGGTGAAGGAGGGGTGGAGGAAGGGGAAGGTAGTAGAGAAGGGGAAGGTAGTGGAGAATGGGGAGAGATAGTAGAAGGGGAGATGAGTGGAGAAGGGGGAGGTAGTGAAGAGGGGGAGGGTAGTGGAGAGGGGGCAAGAGGTAGTGGAGGAGGGGGTAGAGGTGGATAAGAAGGGAGACAGGTGAGGAGAGAGGAGGGAGGGAGGGAGGGAGAGGACGTCAAAACCTGTTTCATGGTAATACAGGATCCTACTCTGCACACAAACTTGTATTCTCCGAGGTTCGTTAGATGAAATTTCCCTGAAAGTGTAGAGACGTAAGAACGCATCTACATGACTCACTTAAGCTAAGAGACAAAGAAATTCCCAAAGGTTCATACGCGGAATTTTACCCCAAACTGAGATTATGACAGAGCATCAAACTCACTCAAGCTACGACACAAGGGATTCGTCAAGGTCCTCACGCCCCACCCTTCCCCACCCCCATCCCCCACTCCACCCCATCCCCACTCACCCCCCATCCCCCCTCCACCCCATCCCCCCTCTCAAACTGGAGATGCAAGGACGCGTGTGACTGGCTGCTTTAGGAGAGAGAGAGAGAGAGAGCTTATCCAACAATGCATCCAAGACTCGACCATAAGTGAACGTGTTTTCCTGTCACGAACGAAGGAAAGAAATACAGGTGTAATGAACGGATAATTGAGAGACACGACCCGGGAATGTTAAGTCAAGAGGATTGTTCTATACACTATACTGTATATTTTCACCGTCAACATACTCCCGGTCAACATACTCACTGCCAATATACTCACGGTCAACATACTTACGGCCAACATACTCACGGTCAACATACTCACAGCCAACATACTTACGGCCAACATACTCACTGCCAATATACTCACGGTCAACATACTTACGGTCAACATATTTACGGTCAACATACTTACGGCCAACATACTCACGGTCAACATACTCACAGCCAACATACTCACGGTCAACATACTCACAGCCAACATACTCACAGCCAACATACTCACAGCCAACATACTCACAGCCAACATACTCACAGCCAACATACTCAACCTATCTTTCTTCAACTCCACTCCACTAGAACTAATACATTCACCACCATCACCACCAGTCTCTCACACCCAGGAGCGGAGGCCATCAGGAGGGAGGCGACAGTTCTATGTTTTCTGGAGTCGCCCTCTGGACACCTGTTACGTAAAAGACGAATTGGAAACTTTCGCCATATTTCTAAAGGGGGCGAGCATGGTGTGGGTGGGTGGGGGTGGGTGGGTAGGGAGGGTGGGTCGAACTTATCAATTATAGTTTAATTAAATCGACTTATTTACCGTTCGTGAAGCTGTTGTACCACATTCTGGATCATAAGCAACCAGCCCCATAAAATATAAGAAACAAAAGAGCATCACAACCAACCCCACATAATATAAAAAAACAAAAGAGCATCACAACAATATTCATAACCAAATTGAAAAGCAATCTACATCCACTTATACCTTATACATCATCAACACATCGAAATATAATTAAAACTAAACATACAAACTAGATATAAAAAAAATATACCTGTTAAATGAAATACAGAGAAAGAGTCACTCATCAAAGACACTAATTAAACACGTTACTGAGGGCGTATTGACACACAAACCATGGGAATAGAAGGCTACCCCCCCCCCCACCCCCACAGTACAGAACCCAACTAATTCTCCTCCCTCCCCTTCACTACAGAACCCAACTAATTCTCCTCCCTCCCCTTCACTACAGAACCCAACTAATTCTCCTCCCTCCCCTTCACTACAGAACCCAACTAATTCTCCTCCCTCCCCTTCACTACAGAACCCAACTAATTTCTCCCCCACAGTATTAGAAACTTTTCCCTCGCCACACACAGCTTGGAGCATCCATCAAGTTCACACCGACAAGTTATTATTCCCCTAAACTTTCCCTGTAATCCATTTCCTGTTCGCTGACGACGGTATCAGAAAGCATTGATGGAGTGTTTTGGCTGCTGCTTCTGTAATACCTGGTGAAACAAACAAACAAAAACATATAAACAAAAGAAACATGTAAACAAAAAACAACCAACCGAGCAAACACACAGGAATGTCACTCAATGTATCACAGAAAATAGTCGAGATGATTTTTTTTTTAATTATAAATATAGGTTAGCGTTAGGTCAGGTTAGCGTTAGGTCAGGTTAGCGTTAGGTCAGGTTAGCGTTAGGTCAGGTTAGCGTTAGGTCAGGTTAGCGTTAGGTCAGGTTAGCGTTAGGTCGTTAGGTCAGGTTAGCGTTAGGTCAGGTTAGCGTTAGGTTAGCGTAGGTCAGGTTAGCGTTAGGTCGGGTTAGTCAGGTTCAGCGTTGGTCAGGTTAGCGTTAGGTCAGGTTAGCGTTAGGTCAGGTTAGCGTTAGGTCAGGTTAGCGTTAGGTCAGGTTAGCGTTAGGTCAGGTGTTAGGGTTGAAACATTAGTTGTAATAATCTGAGGAGGGAGAGGAGAGGAGGGGCTAATGTTCAGGTGTTCGACAAAGTTATCACGTGTCAGGGAAATTAAAACTTGTGCCTTCGTCTGCGTCACCTTACCCTGACCTTCTGGACCCCCAAATCAATAAGTTTTTTTGGTACTTCTGTATGTCAATAAAAGCTTTGTAGAGGTGTGATGTGATGAACTGAAAATATTATGCGAGAGGGATATATGTAGAGAGAGACAGACAGACAGACAGACAGACAGAGAGAGAGAGAGAGACACTACTCATAAGGCCAAAATTTACCAAGGGGTATAGAACTATTTCAGAGTTAACATTGGCCATACAAGAGAGGAATGTTGAGAGGACCTCCTCGTGTCTGCTGTGAGGACCTCCCCGTGTCTGCTGTGAGAAGCTGTCTACCAATACACTGCTCCACACTTTTGGCCAGGTAACCTTAAAATTCACATGGGAATTTCTCTCCCTGGGGCGGGGAGGGGAGGGGCGGGGCGGGGCGGGGAGGGGCGGGGCGGGGAGGGGAGGGGCTGGGAGGGGAACTATGTAATATTGTGTTCACTGATGTCTGTATACTCCTGGTCTGTAAACAATATGGATCACTTGAAGAATAATCACCCTTACGTTAACCTAACCTAACCTAACCTAACCTTAATTAATCCCCCTAGGAGGCGTTAGGGTGCTTAATCTTCAGGTGACAATGACCTTTGACCCAGTGACCCTAATATCAAAATGAGAGGAAGACTTTGGCAATATTATGGTCATCGGTGCACGGAAAAGCACGTCATGGTCAGGATGATACTTGACCCATTGACCCCAAAACAACTGTTAACCAGGGCAGGGAAACTTGATTTACGGCTCGGAGACATATAACGCTAAACCATTCCAGACAGACAGACAGACAGACAGACAGAGAGACAGACAGACAGAGACAGACAGCGCTAAAACATCCCAGATTCCATTCGTTGAAGTAAAAAAGGAGAGAGAAACAGAAAATTTGCGCCAGTGTACCAGTGAAAAAACTTGAGAGAGATGCTGCAACTGAGAATGAATAAATGACAGAAAACGGAGAGAGAAATTAATCACTAACTAAAAAAAATATAATACAAAATATAAAACTATACGAGATATTATAATCGGGTAAGTGATATATCCGTGTCAGGGTGGAGAGATATTTTGCAGTGGTGACTTTGGTAAGGCTTCCTCTCAAAAATAAACCAGTGGAAGAGATTAACGAGGGACGTAAATCTTACGAGCAGAAAAATTGCATAATGAGGCGAAAAAACAAAAGAGCATCTGGTTAGCGCGCAAAAATAAATGCCGTTGTTTTCTTTTTACGGATATATTTCGTATGGTATTACAGTGAAATATATTGACATTCTGGGTTGGGTGAGGCACAGCAGAAAGCCGAAGCAGCTGTACCTGGGTCTGATATAATGAAGCCAAGAGGTAAACCGTCAACACCTTTGTCTCAGTAAAGCGAGTTGACAATTAGACATGACGTAACACCTTTAGAATCATAGAGTTAATGATGTGTGGTAATTAGTCTGATAATGCTCTTGTAATCACACACACACACACACACACTATCCCCCTGTCATCTCAATGGATCAGACTGTGGCCCTATTATGGATAAATTAAATTCATCTGCATTGAATATCTTGGTAATGGATTAATTTCCCAGTGTGTCATAGATTCGTTTGTGTTTTCTCCTTATTTAAACAATGAAATAACCTACTGACTGACTGACTGACTGACTGACTGACTGACTGACTGACTGACAGATACACAGGGGTTATAATATAAAGGTTTCTGTATGTTGTTTGTGGTAGGTGAGTAAGTTATCATCTGATCACCTGAGAATTTGTCCCTTCAGGATATTTCACCTTAAGCTTAACCACCCTAACCTAACCTAACCTAACCTAACCTAACCTAACCTAACTTAACCTAACCTAACCCAATTCAATCTATAACCTAACATATTTAACTTTTTTCTAACACAGTAGTGTGAGTCACGGGTGATAGTGAACCCAGTAGTGTGAGTCAGGGGTGATAGTGAACCCAGTAGTGTGAGTCATGGGTGACAGTGAACCCAGTAGTGTGAGTCAGGGGTGATAGTGAACCCAGTAGTGTGAGTCAGGAGTGATAGTGAACCCAGTAGTGTGAGTCAGGGGTGATAGTGAACCCAGTAGTGTGAGTCAGGGGTGATAGTGAACCCAGTAGTGTGTGTCAGGGTGATAGTGAACCCAGTGGTGTGTGTCAGGGGTGCAGTGAACCCAGTAGTGTGAGTCAGGGGTGATAGTAGAACCCAGTAGTGTGTGTGTGTCAGAGTGATAATGAAGCCAGTAGTGTGAGTCAAGGGTGATAGTGAACCCAGTAGTGTGTGTCAGGGGTGATAGTGAACCCAGTAGTGTGTGTGTCAGAGTGATAGTGGCCAGTAGTGAGTCAGGGGTGATAGTGAACCCAGTAGTGTGAGTCAGGGGTGATAGTGAACCCAGTAGTGTGTGTGTCAGGAGTGATAGTGAAGCCGGTAGTGTGAGTCAGGGTGATAGTGAACCCAGTAGTGAGTCAGGGTGATAGTGAACCCAGTAGTGTGTGTCAGGGGTGATAGTGAACTCAGTAGTGTGTGTCAGGGGTGATAGTGAACCCAGTAGTGTGAGTCAGGGATGATAGTGAACCCAGTAGTGTGAGTCAGGGGTGATAGTGAACCCAGCAGTGTGAGTCAGGTGATAGTGAACCCAGTAGTGTGAGTCAGGGGTGATAGTGAACCCAGTAGTGTGAGTCAGGGGTGATAGTGAACCCAGTAGTGTGAGTCAGGGGTGATAGTGAACCCTTGTGATGCCAGCGACAGCTTTAGCGGTTTTCATATTCATGGAAGTGAAATTAACCTTTGAGGGGGAAATTGTCTCAATTCTCTCCCTCTCTCTCTCTCTCTCTCTCTTTCTTTTCCTCCCTCTGTCTCCCTTCTCTCCGTCCCTTACTCTCCTGCTATCACCTCCCCCTTTTCCTCCCTCTTCCCCTCTCCTTTCCCCCTTCTCCCTCTCTCCCTGCCTTCCACCTTGGTACTCCCTTACCACTACTTGTCCTCCTCCCTTGAAACATCCTTCTCTCCTCCCTGGTACTCCCTCCCTTCCTCCCTGGTACTCCCTCCCTTCCTTCCTGGTACTCCCTCCTTCCTCCCTGGTACTCCCTCCTTCCTCCTGGCACTCCCTTCCGCCCAGGTACTCCTCCTCCTCCCGGCACTTCCCTCCCTTCCTCCCTGGTACTCCCTCCCTTCCTCCCTGCTACTCCCTTTGGGTGCTCCTGCCAGATATAACTCATTAAACTTTGGAAAATAAAGGAGTGTTAAATGGCCCCTCCTCCCACACCACCCCTCCTCCCACACCATCTCCACCTCTCCTCCCACACCACCCCACCCCTCCTCTCACACCCCTCCTCTCACTGCCCCTCCTCTCCTCCCACACCACCCCCCTCTTCCACACCATCTCCACCTCCTCCCACACCACCCCCACCCCTCCTCCCACACCACCCCACCTCTCCTCCACAGTATATAGGAGTCGTTAAGCGCATCACAGGTGACGGGGTGCTGACTGGCTCCCTAACTTCTTCATCAGGAAGTTTTATGACCAACCCGCATATTTTATTTACTCTCACTCACCTCCCCACCCCCTCAATCCCCTTTACTCTCCCCATCCCCTTAGATCTTCCTCCTTCACCCCTCTCCCTTACCCCTACACCCGCTTTCCTCCTCACTCCACCCCCTCTTCTAAGACCCTCCTCCTCATCCCTCTCCCACTCCCCCTTAGACCCTCATCCCTCCTCCTTACACTTGTCCCTCATCCCTTACTCCACATGTACGCTCACCCCTCCACTTCACTCTTTTTCTTTTATTCTCTTCCCTGTTCTCCCTCTCCACCTAAGTTTCTCTTCCCCTCAACCTTTCTCTCACCATCCTCATCTTCACTTTCTTCTATTCTCGCGCTCTTTACTCTCCACATTCCTTCCCTATTTATTCTTTCTCTTCCTCTTCCCTTTTCTCTCCTCTCTCTCTCTCTCTCTCTCTCTCCAAGCCACCTCCTTTCCTCTCACCTCTCCCACAGTCCCACCTTCATTCCCTCCCTCCCACTTTCTCCCTCTTTCCCTCCCTTCATCACAATTTTCTCTTCTTTTTTTAATATTATTCCCATCTGCTTTATCACTCACTTGGCTGTTATCGGTACACCATCTTCGCTACGTAGAGTCTGTGGACTATTTCGATAAGATTCTTATGCGTAAAGTTTCAAGCATTTCAAAGGAAGTTCCATTTTCCTGTCAAGACCAGCGAGTGAATTCCTTATATACACGAGTAAGACTTTGGGGGTGTCAAGGCCAATAACCCGAGATGGAATTTTGTTGGGGTGGGCTATTCGGGGTGTGTGGGGGGGGGCTAGGAGGGTGTGTGTGTGTGGGAGATCGGAGGGAGGTGTGGGGTTGTGTGGGAAGGAAGTGCTATTGGGATTTGGCGGACGGGGCTGCAACACAAGGGGGAGGAAGTCAGATGGAAGAAACAGCAACACAAGGGGGAAGAAGTCATCAAAACCTAACAGTTCACTCAGGTAGCACTAAGAGGAGACATTAGGGTGAGGGGGGCAAGATAAACACAGTACTGTTCTTCACTACACACGTCACTCAGGCTACACCCTCAACCACAAGTCGGCAATAATGTTTGGGATCACCTGAAGATTAGACACCTCAGCTTATTTAACCTTTTAATTAAACACCCTAGAGCTACCTGGGGTAAGGTAAGTTTAACATGCTAAATCTTCATGTAACAAAAGCTTGGGTGCCTAATCTACAGTTGATCTTATTTTTGCCTTGAAATAAACAAATTCTATTGACCCGCGATAATTAGTTGACTGCGATACAAATGTTATGTACTATTAAACCTTTTTCAGTGTTTGAGATTACAGCAACTAGGGCATGGCTGTAACCGAGGGTACAGGCACACTCTCCCCTCATTCCCATATCGTTCATTCCTTCTCAAACTGCCGGAACAAATGTGCTCTGCCATGGCGTCCCATTTCCACAACACGAGTAGAAATATCTCTCTCACTGTACCTCCCGTTGCTTCACCCCCTAGATTATTTCACCTGAGGATTAAACCCCCTAATGCAAACCTAACCTAACCCTTACCTAACCTTGTCTAATTTAACTTAGCCTAATCTAATCTAACCTAAGGTAACCTAAGGTAAAGCTAACTTAACCTAAGCTAAGCTAACCTCCCATGTAGCGTTAGGGTGTTTAATCAATCAGGTGAAATAATCTTGGGGTTAATCTTCAGGTAATCCCGCCTTACCTACAAGTTGCTAGAGAACATATTCCCGTAAAACACTTAAGTAACACTAAACTGTACTGTACTGTGTGTGTGTGTGACTATCTTCTATTCAGAGTTCACACCAGCGGGTAAGTTCACCAAAACTCACAAAACGTTAAACCCTCACTCTAAGGATGGCTGTCTCCGCGTTCTTATATTCTGAGTTCACAGCGGCGAGAGAGTTCAAATATTCGCCTCACTCCCCCGTACTCTCTGCTGCTAGTTGTAAGCGACTTTGCCCTCCAGTCCAGCACTTGACACATTTATTGTCTATTTTGTCACAACTGGAGCATGAACTGAGTTGGCAGTGGCGCGCTGATGGCAGTAATTCTGTCTCCACATTCTTGACGGTACATACGATAGACAGTCCTCGTACGTGAAGGTTCTGTTCGTGAATTCTGTACTTAGTCAAGGTATAAGTGTCCATCTTAAGGTAGAATCTGTGTGTACGTGAATTGTAGCCTCTTTAACTGGTACACAATAACCGTACTTAGTTAAGGTAGAGTCTGTGTAATTTCTACGCCATTTTTGACGTTTTTCTTTCCTCAAGTCAACCAGTTAGGATCATTCTTATGCCTGCAGTTATGAGAGATATTAATCGGACGAATCTCTGTGAATCAGGTTATTTGGAAGGTGAAGGAAAGAGGGAGGAAGGGAGTGAAGGAAAGTGGAGGGTGAGAAGAGGTAGGATGGAGGAGGTGAAGGAAGGAAGAGGGACGTAAGAGGGAGGAGGTGAAGGAAGGAAGAGGGACGTAAGAGGGAAAAGGTGAAGGAAGGAGGTGGGGAGAGGGATAGGAGAGAGGAGGTGAAAGAGGGTGGAGGGGTAAGAGAGAGAATGAGAAGGGAGAGGGGAGAAAGGGGGAGGGGAAGAGAGTAAGGGAAGGGGTAGAATGGAGGGGTATGGAGTGAAGGGAGGGAGAAAAGAGGTAAGGGGAAGAGGAGTAAGGGGAGGGGGAGTAAGAGGAAGAGGAAGAGGAAGGGCCTTTTTCACACACCAAACAGCCCACAACACTTAAGCTCTCCCTCACGTTCGCCTTTTTCCTCTATCTTATTTATGATTTTAATGCATGTTTTCAGCTCTAACTTTATGTACATTTATTTACTGTACACTAGCGGAGTGCAGATAGTGAGGTTGACCTAAGTGTGTGTGTGTGTGTGTGTGTGTGTGTGTGTGTGTGTGTGTGTGTGTGTGTGTGTGTGTGTGTTGTTAACTGACTCACTTAACCTACAACACAAAGTTATTACCTTTAATTGGATCACCTGAAGATTTAGCCTCCTTAGCTTACTTCACCTGAAGATTAAACACCCTAAGGCTAACCTGACCTTACCTAACCCTACCCAATCTAACCTAACCTAACCTAACCTAATCTAACCCAATCTAACCTAACCTAACCTAATCTAACCCCTCTAGGTAGTATTAATGTGTTTAATCCTCAGGTGAAATAATCTGAGCGAATGGATAATAATCTCCAATATAATCCCATTAAAATAACACTAAACTATAACACAGACTTACGAGACGTTCTCCAATCACCAGATATACGAGGAAAACCAAAACTACCGTAAGAACATTTAAGAATTTAAACCCCCTTGTTATCCGGGAAATAATGCGCATTCACACCTCCAGCATATATCAGAATTTAAGACGAAATTCTCACTCTCCTTGTTATTAATTCTTGGCAAGCTGGAGCCCCGCGGGAGACATGATAAGCGAGGAGGTAGTGCAGGGGTTTGGCCTGGGAGCATCATAACATTCCCCCCAATCACCTGCCAACTACTCACCTGGGGCCGCACGACGCTCACAGTACCTTGGTTTAGTGAGGACAGATCTAGTACAGTACCGTGTCTTGGGAGGGTACTGGAGTGGTGTACCGTGTCTTGGGAGGGTACTGGAGTGGTGTACCGTGTCTTGGGAGGGTACTGGAGTGGTGTACCGTGTCTTAGGAGGGTACTGGAGTGGTGTACCGTGTCCGTGTCTTGGGAGGGTACTGGAGTGGTGTACCATGTCTTGGGAGGGTACTGGAGTGGTGTACCGCGTCTTGGGAGGGTACTGGAGTGGTGTACCGCGTCTTGGGAGGGTTCTAGAGCGATGTACCGTGTCTTTCGTCGGATTTAAAATGAACAATACTAACCATAGGAAAAAACCCCGCATATATCGTCAGTCAATCAGATAAATAATAATAAAAACAAACAATTAAACAAAGTCAACAAAAACACTATTATTGTTCACTATAACTCGGTGAAAAACAAGGAAATTTACTTGTTATTATTATGTAGATTATGATCCCGGACATGTGTCTATTGAGGTCAGCAACAAATAGCTCCACACACACACACACACACACACACACACACACGATATATATATAGACCAAGTTTAGTAAGCACATCTTCCAAGAAAATTAACAAGAGACAAAAAGTTTAGATTGTTTCCCTTATGTTATGACCAACAACTGGGAAAAGTAATACATAGCCAGGGGAGAAAAAAACTCCGGCTGGGTCAACATGGTGTGTGTGTGTGTGTGTGTGTGTGTGTGTGTGTGTGTGTGTGTTTTACCAGCAGGGTGACGAAGGCTATCTGGTGTTGTTGACCTTAATACACAACAAACAAAAATACAAAAATACAAAAACAAACATTTGATACCATAAAAACAACAACAAACTGAGATATTGTCAAGTAAAAATTGTCCTTAAATATATTTCAAGTCTTACCACCACCAGACAATATTTACTGAGCGGATTTTTGTTCCTATTATATTTCATACTATTTTTTTTAACTAGATCAAACAGTTGGAGTACCACGACAAAAATATTAAGGTGATTGAATTGTTTTATTCACACAGGTCAATACAAGTAAAGGTGAAGGTGTGTAGTACAGGTAACTAGGTCTATGTTTATCATTATCTATGTAAATTCACGACAAAAATATATATAGGAGATAATGTATATAGTTCACGTCATACACTATACACCTTTACTTAAGATAACATTAACTATTTTCTACATAAACAATAAACAAGTCCAATAGTTATCATTTTCTTAATAAACAAAGAGGAATAATACAACCTTATTATATCGACTTAGCAGGTGATGGCTTCCGACCCGTCCAGAGAGCAGCAGTACTACACGGGGTGACTGATGGTTTTTTCAGGTCCCAACAAGAGTTCTAGTCAATGAGCCGTTGCTTAACATACTGTACATACACTCACTCACGCACTCACTCACGCACGCACACACACACGCACGCACACACGCACGCACACACACACGCACACGCACACGCACACACACACACACATTGAAGTTTGGTAGATATTTTTAAAAGCACATCTAGGGAGGGTTTAATTATGTACTGTTTTAGGGGGACCGTGTTTTGCCAGGGACAAGGTTTAAAGGGGATGGATTTTGTGAAGTGATAAAAGTTGATCTTACGAGAAAAATGGTGATTTATTCTGTGTCGTGATTTGATCTTTGCTCAATATTTAGGTCCTTTATGTGATGGGTCGTCGTTCTGTTTGATTCAAGTTCGTTTTATCTCTATTAAATAGTTCCTTTGGGGATTAAATTGTCATATACAAAATAGTTTTCTTATTTCTATAGTAATTTGTCTTAAAAATAGTTATTTCAAGTGATAACTCATCTTCAACAAACACGCATTCTTTTAGGAAATATATGGCCACCCAAACATTCTTTTTTGGCAGTAAATGGCCACCCAAACATTCTTTTAGGAAATAAATGACCACCCAAACATTCTTTCAGGTAATAAAAGGCCACCCAAACATTCTTTCAGGTAATAAAAGGCCACCCAAACATTCTTTTAGGATATAAAAGGCCACTCAAACATTCTTTTAGGCAATAAATGGCCACCCTAACATTCTTTCAGGTAATAAATGGCCACCCTAACATGCCATTAGACAATAACCGGCCACCCTAACATGCCATTAGACAATAACCGGCCACCCTAACATGCCATTAGGCAATAACTGGCCACCCAAACATTCCTTTAAGCCATACTTTGCCTCCAACGGTAGCAACTTCTCCAAAGCATCATTCTTCAGTACAATGGGTGGAGACCGTCCCGTGTTACGAGGTCTCATACAAACTCCCCACGCTCCTCACCGTCACAATTTAGATATTCATATTACCAAAGTTAGGACGATGTATCAAGACCCGAATTGCACCTCATCATTGTAAGAGTCTGGTTTAAACAAGGTAAAGCTTAGTCTAATCTTTTTTAAGTTTAACGCAGCTAAATCTGGTCTTAAGGAAAAGCTTACTCTAGCCAAGTTTCCATCCACAACGACGAATTAGTTTCATTATACCAACCAAAGTTTCATCTAAACATGACCCAAGTTTTACCCCAACATGACCCAAGTTTTCACCCGACCACAACCGAAGATTCACCTTACAAACATGAAGGTATATAAACGAACATATCGATACATAACTCACACACACAAATATACATACACACAAAGACACCGAGACAAAAACATACAAGACGTACAGACAGACAGGACACACCCCCCCCCTCCTCTACATCACTCAAGAATAACATAATGACTAAGTTCATAATAAACACAGGTATGTTCCGCCTACCTGGTCACACTACCTGGTAAGACCCCGGAAGTCACCTGTTATTTACGGTGATTATAATTAAATGTTTACTAGTGTGGTGAATTAATGTCTGCAGTGGTAAAGTGGTTGGTGGTTTTATCTTATCAAGGGAGTGTTGTGTAATTATAACACACACAAACATATGCTAATGCACATACATACATAATAAGTATATAATGGTTGTCCCTCGTGTAACGAGGATGGCCAGCCCAAGGGCCACCTAGACGTGAATTTGTTTAAGGTGTAGAAGCTGTCGCCAACACAACAATCACACCCTAAGTTAACGAGCTGCATTACCCAGTGTCAAGGAATAGTCCGAGAAGACCGGACAACTCACCAACTCCACTGGCTAACCATTACCCCGGAATACGATCCAAAAATTGATTAACATCCAGGTTCCCAATTACTGCTGGGTAGACAGAGGCAAATGGAGTAATGAAACTTGCCCATAGTTTAACCCTGCCCGGGTCGAACCCGGGTCCGCTCGTTTGTGAAACGAGCATGCTGACCATTACACCACAGGTCACCATACATACATACATACATACATACATACATACATACACATTACAACACACAATACTATAATAACATAAAAATGCACACAAACTAATGCTCGCGCGCACACAGTTTCATGTGCACAACCATTGCTTATCACTTCATCTTTCATTCCAATTTTTCCCTCTCTCTCTTTATCTCCTCTGTTCTCTTCCCCTCTCTCTCCTGTTCTCCTTCCCTCGCCCCTTTTCTGATTCCCCTCTCTTTATTCCCTTTTGCCTCCTCTTTTTCTTTCCCCTTTTCTTCCTCTCTATTCCCCTGTTTTAGTCTTCTTCCTTTCTATCTCCTTCCCCCCTCTTTATTTCATGTTCTCTCAGGTCCCTCTCTTTATTTCACTCATCCATTCTCTCTCTTTCTCATTCACTGTTTATCCCTCCCTTTTCTCTTTCTCCCCCTGTTTCTACCCTCGTTTCTCTCCTCATTTACTCAACACACACATCGCATAATAATCGACCCAATCATCCAAGATCACAAACAAACAAACAAACAAACAAACAATCAAACAAACAAACAAACTCAATGCATTTTAATATATTTCAAAAGAAGATGAACGAATACACGAGAGAGAGAGAGAGAACACCGCCTGTTCTTCTTTGTTCTTCTCCCCTTCCCTCGTGTTCAATTACCTTCACTGCAACAGCTGAACGTGTCATTGGTTCACGCCCTACCCCCCCTTGTTCTCATTGTTCCCGTGGAGGGGGAGGGGGTGAATGCACACACACACACACACACACACACACACACACACACACACACACACACACACACACACACCTCTCTCTTCCTCAAGTCAATGTTAATTCCAGGTGTGTTTTTTTATAATCAGGTATTTCAATTTATAAGGTTTCCAAATTTACTTCGGATTCCGGCATGTATAGTCTCTCTCTCTCTCTCTCTCTCTCTCTCTCTCTCTCATTGGTAAGTAGGTTGTTGTATGTGGGTGGACACCAAGGGTTTATCCTGACCCGGGGGAGTGTTAAAACGGTCTAGGCCAGAATATACCCCGGGGTATATCCTGCCGGAGGCGTAATAGGCCTGCTACACCGGTCAAAATATCATGATATAACACCTGACATGATAGCGTCTAGACAGGAGAACAAGGACCTGACGAAGTTTTATTTTAACTTATGTCAATGTTAAATTTTCATCAATGGATACGATAAAAATAAATTAACCTGTTATTTTTAATTATAATTCACAGCATGATATAAGCTATTAATAACAGTGTCATCAATAATAACCTATAACATGATATAATCTGTTACTAACGAGAGATATCATACTAAATAATATCTATGGTGACGTGATGTGAATCTTTGTGACCATATAACCTATTATGACTCGTTGTAACACATGTTTTGACCATCAATAACACGCCTTGACCTCGGTGTGACCTGAGGTGACGTCCATTATGCTGACCACGACTAACTGTTTATATTCCTGACCTCTTCTGACAAGTAATATTTCGCCCACCACAAAAAAAGAATATAAAAAATATTGGTTTTCATGTTCGGTGTTTGACGAGGAAGGCGGAGACGTGGGTTGGGTTGGGTCGGGTTCATAGGTGTAAGGGGGTTCGGGGTCGGGTTCATAGGTATGGGGGTCGGGTTCATAGGTGTGGGGTTCGGGTTCATATGTGTGGGGTTCATGGGTGAAGGGTTCGGGGTCGGATTCATGGGTGGGTGACGTAATGTTGATATTAAATTCTGTATTCTCAGAGGTTCAAACATAAACGCCCTCCCCACCCTCCCTCTCTCATGCCTGGAGATTTGCAGAAGGATCTTAATTATTTCGTTTAGATTATTCCACAAAGTTGGTAGTTAATATGGCGATAAAATTGTAACCAAAACTGTAGAAGGGTAAAACACACACACTGCAATACCCTACCTTTACTGCCCTTCCTCCCACACTGAACCACCGAGATGAAATTATATGATGAGGAAAATATGGCGACGCTTGTAAACAAAACAAGTCCAATGGGCTCCAGTCCCGCTGAAAATAATGGAGTCGAAAACAGAACGAGGTGGAATGTTCATGGTGGCAGGAGGGGGAGGAGGAATGGGTGGTGGTGGCCGGTGAACTGGGTGGGTGGGCTGGGGGTGACAGGGGTAACTTGGTCAGGATGTAATTTGTTTGTTGGTGGGCTGGTCGTGTGTGGGATGAAACAATAGCCCCATGTTTTGGATTTTTCCACCACGCGGAGTGAGTGAGTGACAGTATACAATATATTTTTTGGGGGTTAAAGGGGGGGGGGGAGGGGGCAGGAGGGGTGGAGGTGGAAGGAGCGTAGGAAGGAGGCGAGGGGGGGGGAGGAATCAGGAAGGTGAATGACTCTCTGGATGGTAACCTACCTAGGGCTCTAAAAAAAAACAAAAAAACACTGCTCATTAACTAAACTAGCCGGAAACGCGGTATTAAATCGAAGGAAATTCTATTTGTATACCGAATCGCTCTGAAATGTCGGTCAAAATACAAATAAAAAAAAAATCGGGTGGAAAAATTAATCTGTGACAAAGAACGCTCATGATTTTTGTCCCGGTTTTGTTAATGCATAATTGGATTGGATTTCCGTGTGGTTGATTTGTCCCGTACTGTTGACCACGTGTTGGCGGCCCACTTGTACTGCTGGCTCACCCGCTCGTGGTGTTTCTTCATGACTCGTATAGTAATTGTGGTATCGTGATAACATGTGATAATACCAGATAACACGAAATAACACCAGATAACACGATATAACATTAAATAACACCAGATACCACATAACAACATCAGATAACACGAAAACACACACTAGGGCAGGCTATCTTTAACCCCCACCAAGGACAGACCGTGCTTACCTCACCCACTTCTGGATAGCTTACGTTTATTTTTTCATCACTATATACCACACACACACACAAACATCCGCCCGCCCACACCAACACACCCACCAACACCCACCCGCACACACCAATACCCACCCACACACACCAACACACCCACCAACACCCACCCGCACACACCAATACCCACCCATCTACACACACACACCAACATCACTCATTAGCCAAATCCACCTCATAAGACCTACGCCACCCAGCAGTAAGGGAGCTCACCTCATCCTGTAGCCGCGTCAGGAGTTATGAGGTATAAGATAAAGCGCGTCATGAGGAATGAGGTCAAGTTATCGTGGGTTCTCTCCTGACTTACGACCTCCCATCTATCTCACGTTACGAGTTTCTCTCATATTTATTGGGTGGCCAGCTGGTGTATGGGTGGCCAGCTGGTGTATGGGTGGCCAGCTGGTGTATGGGTGGCCAGCTGGTGTTTAGTGGCCAGCTGGTGTTTAGTGGCCAGCTGGTGTACGGTGGCCTGCTGGTGTTTAGTGGCCAGCTGGTGTACGGTGGCCAGCTGGTGTTTAGTGGCCAGCTGGTGTACGGTGGCCAGCTGGTGTTTAGTGGTCAGCTGGTGTATACTGCATGGCAACAAACTAGAGTATATCAACTAACAAGTATATAGTAACTAACGAACATATGCCAACCAAGTGTAGAGCAATTAACCAGTGTATAGCGAGTATACGACAAGTGGCCAGCGTAAGAGGTGAATACTTGCCTAACTTCTTGAGACAGTTGTAAGATCTATGGCTACACAAAGTTATATATTTTTGTGAGGGGTGAGGCTGAGGGGTGAGGGTGAGGGATAAGGTTGAGGGTGTGAGGGGATTAGGGATGTGAGGAGTGAGGTGTGTAGTGTAAGGTGTGTAGGGATAAGGTGTGAAGTATGAGGAATGAGGTAAGGAGCGAAAAAGTACTGAGGGAGTTGATAGAGGACGGACGGACGCACGCACGCACACTTCAGAACCCATGAATGAAATATATCAGGAAGTTGTCGATATTACACAAGGAGAATTATTTATACATGTCCATCCCATTTGTGTATTTTTGTCGGCGTGGTCGATGTATTCGTCCGGGTCATCACTGTTTTCGTTCGTGTCATCACCGTTTTCGTCCACATCATCACTGTTTTCGTCCACATCGTCACTGTTTTCGTCCACATCGTCACTGTTTTCGTCCACATCGTCACTGTTTTCGTCCACATCATCACTGTTTTCGTCCGCGTCATCACTGTTTTCGTCCGGGTCATCACTGTTTTCGTTCGTGTCATCACCGTTTTCGTCCACATCATCACTGTTTTCGTCCACATCGTCACTGTTTTCGTCCACATCGTCACTGTTTTCGTCCACATCATCACTGTTTTCGTCCGCGTCATCTGTTTTCGTCCGCGTCATCACTGTTTTCGTCCGCGTCATCATTGTTCGTCCGGGTCATCACTGTTTTCGTTCGTGTCATCACCGTTTTCGTCCACATCATCACTGTTTTCGTCCACATCGTCACTGTTTTCGTCCACATCGTCACTGTTTTCGTCCACATCGTCACTGTTTTCGTCCACATCATCACTGTTTTCGTCCGCGTCATCACTGTTTTCGTCCGGGTCATCACTGTTTTCGTTCGTGTCATCACCGTTTTCGTCCACATCATCACTGTTTTCGTCCACATCGTCACTGTTTTCGTCCACATCGTCACTGTTTTCGTCCACATCATCACTGTTTTCGTCCGCGTCATCACTGTTTTCGTCCGTGTCATCAATGTTTTTGTCCGTATCATCAATGTTTTTGCACTTCAGACTTACTGGCTGCATGGGTTAAATGTATTTATGTATGTATGTATGTATGTATGTATGTATGTATTTCTATATCGTCTGTCATCAACAATATTTTTTTTAAATCCACATCGTAGATTGAATCTCCGAAGGGGGTGGGGGAGTGAACCCGGATATGTCATACTGTGTTTTTAAAGCTTTTTGGAAAACATTTCGAATTCTGTGTGTGTGTGTGTGTGTGTGTGTGTGTGTGTGTGTGTGTGTGTGTGTGTGTGTGTGTGTGTGTGTGTGTGTGTGTGGGTGTGTGTTGTGTGGGTGTGTTGTGTGGTGTGTGTGTGTGTGGGTGTGTGTGTACTGTGTGGGTGTGTGTGTATTGTGAGGGTGTGTGTGTGTTGTGTGTTGTGTGTGTGGGTGTGTGTGTTGTGTGGGTGTGTGGATGTGTTGTGTGTGTGTGTGGGTGTGTGAATGTGTGGGTGTGTGATTAAGACGGTGTTTTATTTCATGATGGGGGAAGGATTGGGGGAGGGGGGTGAGAGGAGGGGGGAGGTAGAAGTGGTGGGGTGTAGGGAAGAGGTGGAAGGGGTAGGAAAGGGGAAGGAGAAGGAGGGGGGGTATGGAAGAGGGTTGGGAGGAGGGTTTAAGTAGGTCAATTGGAAGGGGATGGAGAGATGGAAGGGGGGCGGGAAAGGTGAGGACTAGTCTTTAATTAGCATTGGCTGTAGGTATTTTTTAATTAATTTTATTTTATTGTAATCTTTTGAAGCTTTTTATTCCCTTTCTCTATTATTACTTTTTTCGTGAGGGAATTAAATACAATATATAAGTGACCTGGATATAGATAGCTGCTTGTATGTGACCTGGATATGACGGCAAGGGTGTGTACGGGATATACCTGCGGGGACGGACGGACGGACGAGCACAACACAGAACAAACGACCTATATTTCTCTAACAACCTTCTACAGATCTACTACATTAAGAACTTTGTTATCTTGGGATTTTCCGCCCAAGAAAATAGGGGAGGGATACCGAGGTGATCTTTCCCAACCAACTTCCAGCAATAGTTTAAGAATTGTATCGGGAGGAAGGGAGGGGGTCCATCTCTCACAACTCTTGAAGAAACGTCTAGGGGAAAATTCACTTTCAGACCGGGACAAAAAAGAGGGTCCCACCATCCCTAAAACCTCGGAACGTATTTTTTATTTTTTTTTATCTATATCTGACGTGAAAGCTGTTGTTGACAAATCAGTTTGGCTTTGGACCAAATTTGTTTTTCTGTCGTATAATGGCGAGGAAAAAAAACCACCACCCATGATTTTGTGTTCCGTTCTCCATATGTGGTAAATGGGAGACCAGAGAGTGTGTGTGTTTTATGGAGATTGGTGTTGGAGACAGATGTTGTGGAGATCTATAAGTGAAGGGGATGATTGATCAGGTGAGTTTACAACACACGATGAAAGATACAAATGACTCTTTTTCTCTCTAAAACTTCAGACATCATCACCAAGATTATGCAGTAGTAAAAATACAACACCAATATTGTATTATAACTAACATACACCACCGAGAATGTATTGATAATGAACCTACACCACCTAAACAATCAATACCCTATGATAATAAACCTACAACACCTTAAACCAATATCGACTGTATTCTAAAACACCAAAAATATTGTACCATTATGAGCACGTGGTACAATTTAATTCCCAAGCAACTTCCTATTATTTAGATGCGAGTACGAGCTTGTGTGTACAGTCTTCCCGCTGCTGGATAAAAATATGTTCTTTTGTCCTCCTCTCACCAAAGGAGGTCATATTGCCTTAGTTCTTATCGTTGTTCTTCTTCCTAGTTCTTCCTCCTCCTCCTCCTCCTCCTTGATCTTCCTCTTTCTTGTTTTTCCTTCTGCTTAAACTCCCTCACATCCAATTCTACCTTCTTAACTCACACTCCCCTTCCTTACCTCCCTCCCTACCTCCTTCACACTCTTCCTAATTCGCCTATACTCTCCCTGAACTCCCTCACCCAACCCCTCCCCTGTCGGGCCAATCCCTCCCTCCCCCTACCCCTCCCCTGTCGAGCCAATCCCCCCTCCCTCCCCTGTCGAGCCAATCCCCCTCCCTCCCCCTACTTCAGTTTTCACATGCAAATTGAAGAATCTTATTCCGGCGGCCAGAAGTAGACGCCATTCTTACCCTCGTACACACATCAGCAAGAGAACTCGCTACTCTTTCCCTTAATCGCCAAATTTTCTCTCCCGTAATCGCCAAATTATGCAGGCCTCCAAACTTTTAAGGCAGAGTTTTCTTTTATCTCACTAATTTCTCCTAACTACACGGGGTGGGGTGGGGTGGGGTGGGGTGGGGGAGTCTTAATGTTGACGTTTTTGGTCTAAGAATGTGTCCGTATGGTTGCCATGTTGTTATACCTTGAGAATCTATATGCCAACTTCGACGACATGTTCCCATACTCCCGAGAAAACTATGACAATTTCAGCAACTTACTCCTACTAAACTTTTGGGGGACGTCCGTATGAAAATGGATAAAAAAAAGATCAGAATTACCTCATTTCCTGGTTATATGTGACTTTCTGTTTTTTCACAAGGTAAGGTACGTCAATGATTACGTTTTTACAGATAAACGTATATACAGTACTTCCTCCCCAGCGAGACCCCCGATAATCCAGAGGAAGGAGGTGAGAGGTTAAAATTTTCATCTTATAAGCAGAATAGAAAATTAGTTTAAATTGTCAATGTTATGAAATTAAAAACAACATCTGCCCAAGGTCTAAAATCGTAATGTATAATTGTTAATGTTTTAAAATATAATATTGGAACAACAAAACAGAAGAATAACGTCTAAATTTGAAAATTAAATTTTCTTCAAAGTTACGAAAGCAGCGAAAACAAAGAAAATATAATAACGAGAATATGAGAACCGAGTCTAAAATCCTGGCGAAAATTTCACGAAGTTAGGAAATGAGAAAACAGGCGAACATTATAAAACACAAAGAGCGTCTAAAACCACCCAGTTTATTCTACAACGTTACACAACTACTGCAGAGAAAATAAAAACAAACTAGAAAACATCTGACAAACGGAACCGTAAAGGAACTGTCATAGAAACGAGTGAAAGAAAAAAAAGAAGAAAAATAAAAGATAAATTATTACAACGTTAAGTCGACAGCTTCAGGAAGTGCCGAGAATGAGATACTTCGAGTGCTATTTTTATGCCGGTTATTTTGTATATTTTTTCTCTCTCAATTGGGTGAAATGTGTTACTGGCTTGGTCATGCATGTGTTGAAATAAAGCATAAATTATTGAAGTTTACGAGTGAACCTATGGGAAATATCACGTTCGGGACTAAAAAAAAAAAAAAAAAAACTTGGTTACATTTGGAAATAATTCAAGAAAATTTAAGACCATCTTATATAATGGTTAAAATATACTGTACAGAAGGCGTCAAACTTGTTAAATAATGATGTTTCTTCTCTTGCTGCCTAACGCTCTGAGAGGATACGGAAAAATGGTTTACCTTAGAGTTGAGAGACTTGGTACGAGGGGAATTAAAGTAGGTATATATTCTACGTTCTAGTGACGGTTCTGTCTGTCTCTGTGTCCATCGTCGTAAGGTGTCCGTTTGTATTGAACAGACAGTAAATACCAACTGTACAAATTACTAGCTTATCATGATGGCATATTACTCACTGACAGAAGAAAGATGTCCGTTTATAATCATTTTCTCACAGTTCAACACACACACACAGTGAGTCACGGCCACTTATAACAATTGGGATACACACAGTTGCCACCTGCTGTCCAGTGTGGTGGCCCGGTGACAATTAACGCTTTGTTTGGGTTATATCTGTTTGTTTAGGCCATATACACTGATTTACAATCGACAAAATATTTTTCAATATGTAAAAATATATTTTTTATGAGGCATATGCAGTAAACATTTAATAACATAAAACGGTGTGTGTGTGTGTGTGCTTGTGCTTGTGCGATCAAAACGTATACAGTATAATGGTTGTGGAAATTCCTTTACCATAGTCGGAGTAATAATGAACAAGGTGTACAGTACCTTAATTATTCTACCCCAAACAATACTCATTACCTTAACATTGCGTGTTTAACATAACGTATTCTTTACCTAACACAGCGTTTCTTAATCGAACACAGTCTATTATTCTTAACCAACATAGCGTATTTTCAACGTAACAGTATTTTTAACTTAACATGGCGCTTCTTAAAATAATCACACTTTTTAAAAATTAAATCCTGGTCTTTTTTTTAAGGATACACTTAACTTGCATAAAGGCATCGTTAACACAAAAAACTCTCAGTGTTGTACTTACATATAACGATGGTGATGCCTTGTGGTTCTCTCTCGTGACCAGACGTAGTGGCCATACCTGTAAGGAGACAAATAGTGCTTTAGTAACACTGTTGATGATGTGATACGACTAGACGGTGGCAGCCCCTCAGTGTCGCTAATATATCCGTTACTTATTATGAAAGAGTTTTGTGTATTTTCAGTGGTTTTCATGTTATATTCTCATGTCTGTCTGTCTGTCTGTCTCTCGTTTATTGATTCATACATAACGATTATATTAGGGAAAATCCGTGGCTACCAGCGAGTGATTCACCTGTACTACATCTACTACAGTTAACAAGTTCATGTACAGTAGACCGTAGTCATTTAACACAACTACAGACACTTCTACTAAAAGTCTGTCACACATCACATACAGCAAGATGATAAAAGTAGGACATCATTAAATCCAAATTACCAGGTCAAATAGTCTGGGATATATGTCAACAGTTCAATATAGCCTTTATCATCCCCTAGCGAGCACAGACTGGGGCTGGGGGGTCCTGGATATACCAACATATTAACACCACGGAATAACTTCATCAAAGGAGCTGCAAGATGATTCATTAAGGAGATAAGAGTACAACTGTGTCTCAAAAGCAACAGTGAAGGATGATACTGATTGCTTACCTTGACTTCCCTTAATCCCACAAAGATAAAATTATAAATCCTTAAGATAAGAATACCCCTCAACACAATACACTAACAGAGGAAAGAGGAAAGTCATACACTGCTACGTCTCGATTACGATAACTTACACTTGAACTACACTACAACAAACTCCAGGCAACACAAGCTGAAGGGGATCTTACTGTAGGAGAAAACAGATCATCTTCTAACCACCTTGATGAAACTTCACTGAGGCAAGATCGAAGTATGACAAGACGGAACACAGTGATAAACCTCTCATCAGACACGGTTTAGCATTTGAAGACTTTAATGAAACAGATATTCGGCCGTAGACAATGAGCACCTATGCAATGGTTCAAACTATAGATGAGGTGATACAACTATACCTTACAGTGGCTGGATATTGAGTGTACAGAGTGGAGTACAGTGAACTCTCTTGACCAACACTCCTTGATACTTATCCAGGTCTTCAAACTTAATATCAACAGCGAGGGGAGACAATATAGACAGCTGTAAGGCTGAAATAAACACAATATAACACATACACAAACAACACTATCTCTCGCCTTCTGACACATACACACACACAAACAATACTATCTCTCGCCTTCAGACACATACACACACACAAGCAACACTATCTCTCGCCTTCAGACACATACACACACACAAACAACACTATCTCTCGCCTTCAGACATACACATACACAAACAGCAATATCTCTCGCCTTCTGACACATACACACACACAAACAACACTATCTCTCGCCTTCTGACACATACACACACACAAACAACACTATCTCTCGCCTTCTGACACATACACACATACACAAACAACACTATCTCTCGCCTTCTGACACATACACACACACAAACAATACTATCTCTCGCCTTCAGACACATACACACACACAAGCAACACTATCTCTCGCCTTCAGACACATACACACACACAAACAACACTATCTCTCGCCTTCTGAGACACACCAGTTGTAAACTTTTTGAGAAGTCATTAGTGTTATGTCTTGAAAACACACACACATGCAAATCTCATTCTTCCTACTCACAAACTCACACACACGGTTCTAAATGATAAGTCAAATAACTTGGTAACTTTTGATGCTTTATGCAGTCCTTCAAGTTGACTCCAATATAGTAAATGGTGATTATGTTCCCGACTTGATGATAAGCGAAGTCTCTCACCACAGTTAACACCAGACCTCCTCCTCCACCACAGCTGACACCAAACCTCCTCCTCCACCACAGCTAACACCAAACCTCCTCCTCCACCACAGTTAACACCAAACCTCCTCCTCACCACAGCTGACACCAGACCACCTCCTCACCACAGCTAACAACGACAACGCAGATCAAAACTTTTGCTGTGGTGGTGCTGAAGAAGCTTAGCGTGGCAGATGTATATCGCCCTCTCACCACCCACCACCACCACCCAACACTCACACATGATCCACCACCACCCAACACTCACACATGATCCACCATCCACACATTATCCACCACCCAACACTCACACATGATCCACCATCCACACATTATCCACCACCACACAACACCCACACATAAGCCACACCTTTACGGCAGTCTTACAGCACCACTACCTCAAGGGGGATGTTGTCCAGGTGTTGTGTAGAACTAGCAATAGGATCACCTGAAGATTTGCATACCACCTTATTTCATATGAAGATTAGCCACCCAAACGCTAATCTAATCTAATCTAACCAAACGCTAACCTAACCAAACTCTAACCTAACCAAACTCTAGCATAACCTAACATAAACAAACGTTAACCTAACCAAAAACTAACCTAACCTAACCAAACATAGCATAACTCCTCCAGGTAGCGTTAGGGTGTTTATCTGTTCAATCATCAGGTGTATTATAGTAGGGGCTTATCTTCATGTGATCCAATAGAAGGTTTTAAAAAATTACGACTATCTTACATATACAGGAGATATCGCTAAGAAAATAAGGCACAGGTCGTTTTTTCATACTTGTGTAAATGCCATGTTTACGGAAATATATCTCCTTTAATGTATGTTTCAATATATACTAAATGTTCTGATCATAAACAGAACACCAAGGTTTCAATACCATTAGTGTTCTGCTGGCAGCTCGAGCACCTGGAGGCTAATTTAACTAAAATAATTGAAGTACATTCATATCTGAATTTCATTACCCGAGACCCCTATAATTTGGCCAAATATTACGTTTGTAACCCAGTGTAAACAAATGAATCACCTGGGTATACATACAGTATATATCTCACCACTATGTATACAACTTGACTTGGTATATTACAGTGTATGCCTGAGAATATGTCTGTGTGTGTATGTGAATATGAATATGCATGTGTGAGTATATATATGTGTGTGAGTATATATGTGTATGTATGAGTATATATATATGTGTGTATGTTAATAATAATTTTGTGTATTCTAACTTCAATTTCCTTCTAATGATGCGCTAACTACCATTCCCACACGAACAACCCCTCACACAGCCTAACAGACGATCGCTGTCAGGGCACATCACCGTTGTTCCACACTGAAGTCCTCTGATAGCTCGCCACGGCGCCCCAGGCCACACACTCACCTCACACCATTTAATCAAAGTCAGCTCGAGGTCTCACTATTAGCCATGACTTCTACACTTTCCGGATGTCGTGGAATCTGTGATCTGGTATATTCTCTTGTCTGTCTGTCTGTCTGTCTGTCTGTCTGGCTGTCTGTCTGTCTGTCTGTCTGTCTGTCTGTCTGCCTGTCTGTCTGTCTGCCTGCCTGCCTGCCTGCCTGCCTGTCTGTCTGTCTGTCTGTCTGTCTGTCTGTCAGTTTCCCGAGTCTCCTCCACTGCTATTCTGTTTGTGTACGTCTTTCTCTCTTTGTCTGTCCACAAGTCTGCCTCTGTCTCTATCTATCTACAAGTGTGTCTGCCTGTCTGTCTGTCTCTGTCTCTCGCCACAGTTCAAGTAGTGTTATGGATACGTCAGGCAGCAATACACCACCACAGCTACTATTCCCAATGGCCCTTGACGTCTCCTACACCTTGACCATCATGGGGCGAGTGTAACCCATACTACCACTCATAACCCACACCCACTCGACCCACACCAACACTCACTTAACCCCTACCATCACTCACTAATCCACACCACCACCCAACCCACGCCACCACCAACCCAGTACCACCACCACTTAACCCTACCATCACCACTATCCACCGCCACCCAACCCACGCCACCACCAACCCACACCAACACTCACTTAACCCCTACCATCACTCACTAATCCACACCGCCACCCAACCCACGCCACCACTCAACCCACACCAACACTCACTTAACCCCTACCATCACTCACTAACTCACACCACCACCCAACCCACGCCACCACTCAACCCACACCAACACTCACTTAACCCCTACCATCACTCACTAATCCACACCACCACCCAACCCACGCTACCACTCAACCCACGCCACCACCCAACCCACGCCACCACTCAACCCACACCACCACCACTCACCTTGCCTACACCGTCTCTTAACTTGCCCTAACATATTTACCATGAATATAATGCAACCTGGGCAATATTTCCATTATATTTTTTGGAGGAAGTTAACGATATTTACACTGTGGTGACGCCCAAGTGTGTTCAGATCTGTGCTATTCTGTCATACGAAAAAAAAAATGTTCTGTTATTGTTGGTGTACAGAAACCCGTGTAAAAAAAAAAGGTCTCAACGCTGGTATACAAAAATCCGTGTAAAAAAAAATATTAAGAGTGGTTTACCGATGGGTTTAAATCTGTTTAGCAGAGTTGTTTGGTTTATGGATGGGGGTGTTTAAGCCTACGTTACATAAGGGAGAGAGAGGATTTATACCTGTTATTGTAAGGGATTTGTGAGGGGTTTTAAATCTTGTTTAGGAAATGGACCGTGAGGGGTTTAAATTTATTAATATTTGAGTTACAGAGATTAAACTTTTTTTGCCTGAGTTACGTGGGAGTTTAAACCTCTTTATATCATGAGTTCCTTTGTTTAATTCTTTATTGGCTGTGAGTAACATCAGAGTTTAGAGTTTATACCTCAGCTATAAACAGTGGTTTAAATCACTTTAACCTGAGTTACTGGAGTGTTAAAACCTCTTCACCGTGAGATACACATGGAATTAAAACCTCTTTAACCTGAGATACATGTGTTGGGGTGTGTGGGGTAGGTACTTCAGGGTTACGTAAATCTACCCAACACGCTATAACATAAGTTTTTCCTCTAACTTACGCTCCCTGGCACATTCTCAGAGGAAAAAACCCTAAACAACTCTTAATATACAGCAGCAGACCACATATTACGGGAGGGGTGAGTCATGGCAGCAACACACGGTTCTTCCCAAGGCCAAAAAAACTATAAACCGGAAGAGGTGGTGAATTCAGAACCTCCCCATGATGTAATATTAAGGAACTGGATTCTCAAAGGGTGAATTTTCCTCATAAGTGAAGATGTATGATGAACACATCTAATTGGCTCATTGAAGTTAAGACAGGGAAAAAGAAATTTTTAAAAGAGCATCGAATTTATACCGGGAATATGATTACTTAATACCAATTAGGTGGTAAAATTATGGTCGTGAATCTTTGTGAGTTTGGATCCAAGACGTCGACAGGCACGCTTTTACTGGTAACATTTTCACGAAAACAGAAAGTTTAGAAAATGCAGCGCACAAGTAGTTTCCTGTTCTGAGTGTATGTATCTTGAGAGGCTGTCTACGAGCCCGCCCACCACCTTATGATCCTACCTGAAACGCAATCAGATTCTTCCCGGGCAGCAGGAGGAGTTGACGGGGGTAAAGATCTAACACGACGATAAAGTTAGTGTGACAAGGATCCAGGACTCCGTTGGGTAAACACAACTTATTGTATATCTCCGGATCACTTGAAGGTTAGCCCCCCAGCTTCTTTCACCTCAAGATTAAACACCCTTAAGCTAACCTAACCTATCATAACCTCAAGTTAGCTTAACACAACGTAATCTAAACCAACCCCCCAACACACACACAGGTCACTGAACTCCCGCCTCTCATTGACCAAAAAGTCGTATCAAGGTCCATATCGAGCGTCTCCATAAACAATGACAAAGTCCACCTTGCCCACTCGCCCACAACAACGGCCACAATATCATGGTACAGAGGATTATCCCCAACAGCGCTCGTCATGAATTAACTCTCATGAACTGGTTGTCATCGTTCTTTCACACCTCAATACTGGATGGCGTCATTCTGCCCCGAGTTGAGGCTGAGTTGAAGCCGAGTTGAAGCCTGTCTGAGAATGGACCAATATGTTCCTGCGTTATGTTGGTCTCGAGTAAATTTTATAAATATGGATAATACTGTCTTTTTGACGTTATATTTCGTTATTGTTACTGTATTATTGATTACAAATTACAATACAACAATAATAATATTTTCACTAACAATATACAAATAAAGAAAATAACGGTATTACTAGTACATCAAATAACAATAGTACGTCAAATAACAATAACACTTATTGGGGTATATTAGAAAATAACTTATACAAATAACAATAACAGCCACACCACGAACGTGAATAACAAAATAACAATAACAGCATTACAAATCAAATAAAATTAAAAAATTAACAATACTAATAATACCAATAGAATACAATAGATACGAACACACACACACACACATCTAATTTAATTCACCGTTTTAATATCGAATTACAACACACTGTCAAATATACCCGGAGTTCCGCCACTTGTCGCCCTCCGTCCACCTGTCCGTCGAGGCTGCCGTGAACCCGTCGAGTAATATTTACACTTTTTGGTTGCTGTAAATTATGATGGTCGTAGGTTAAGAGTGTCGCCATAGCTCGTGATGCAGAGGCTGGCGGCCGACATCTTTATGACAAAAGTTGAAGCTTCATAATTACCTTCATTTCCTTAAGTCATCTCTTACGCTTACTGTGCTGTAGGTGGGGGTGAGGAGGATGATGGGGGAGGGATGGGTGGGGTGAGGGTGATGGGGGTGAGGTGATGGGGGTGACGCAGTGCCCTCTATCCATTTCCTCCCCCATTCTTCCCCCTACCACCTGACAAATTGGTTCCTTCTTCCTGCTTGGGTAAGTTTAGTAACAATGATCACGTGTCGCTGGTCCCTTACCACCCGTGACTACACAGTGTTATGTGTGGATTAACCCGGATTTAATTTATCTTGTGCTGTTATTGTTTTAGTTAATTACGCTATGTATTATGAAATAGTGTGTGTGTGTGCGTGTGTGTGTGTGTAGATGCCAGATACTGTCAAAAGCGTCAGGGGGAAACTTATCCGTAACTAACTGTACACGTTTTCGACATCACAAGTTGGAGCATCTTATTAAGAGTTTAAAACTATCTCCGTCAGCTGAGTTGGTTCCCTCTCAGGTGACTCGTGTTTACAGAAGCTGATGTATTATTAACAGCGTCCCGGCCATGTGGTGCTTCATATTAACTTCATTGCAGAGTTTAACATTAATAAACTGAATACAAACACCGAGGTTCGTAAAAATGGTGTGACTGTTAATTAAATTTTCCTCATCATCATCATCATCATCATCATAATCTTATGCATAGACACACACACACACATATACAGTATACCCATCCATCCACCTTTACGCACGCACGCACGCACGCACACACACACACACACACACACACGCAAGAAACAGTCATAATAGGAGACAGAAACGTACTTCACGGGACTTGCTCTGACGCACTACATATATCGGTGAAAAAAGGCAAGTTAGGTCAGGATAGGTTAGGTTAAGTTAGGTTTGGTTAGGTTAGGTTAGGTTAGGTTAGGTTAGGTTAGGTCAGGTTAGGTTAGGTCAGGTCAGGTCAGGTCAGGATAGGTCAGGTCAATATCTATACTCTGTTACGAATATACTGCACACAAGTCTTTGCACATCTAGAGCCGGACGTAGGAAGACAGCGAGAACCAAACAGGTATAGTGTGTCTCGTTTTACGTTAATGCTGTAATGTACACAATGTTACACGAGAGGTTATCTAAGATCTCTCCTCCTTCCCCTCCATCTTAGGAATGAAGATCTAAGTTAATAAGAAACATCAGAGCTGCTCACACCATCAAGGGAATGACAACATCTCTCACCTTTACTAGTGAAGTGTGGAGCAGTTGGTGTCCTTGTTAAGTGAGGTGTTTGTGTCTCCCGAGTCTTCCTTAATACTCCTACATAATACCTCCTTAAGATAACTCCTCCTACTTACACTTCCCTAAGATAACTCCTCCTCCTTACACTTCCCTAAGATAACTCCTCCTACTCTTTCATTTTCTAGGTCCTCGTTTGTTTCTTTCATTCTTTCCTTCCTTCTTTCTACTTCCGGGGGGGCTGAGGAGGGGGAGGGGAGACACTTTGTGAAGAGAGTAATCCTGAGGGAATATAGGGGCAGGTCTAATTAGATTACTTACTACCTCACCTGTTTCAATCTCCCTTTCTCCCTACCTCCCTCCCTTCCTCCCTACCTTCATCCGTCTCTACCTCCCTCCTCTCCCTTCCTCGTTCTATCCATCCATTCATTCCTCCCCCCCTTTCCCTCCATACCTACCTCCTATTCCTGCTTCCACCTGCTTCTACCTCCATCCCCTTGCTTCCTCCTCCCCCCCCTCCCTGTAATCCTCCTAACACAAACACGTACAAATCCCCACACACCCACACCCTTTAGACACACAGATAAAGAACAAGATGGAGTACCGTGTTGACATGAGCTCAATATCATCCACTCAATTCTCCAGGTAACAAGTCTCATGGCGTGTGGTGGTCCTGCTTTTACTTAATGTTTGTGTTTGATGCATCTCAAGTCCTTGTGTGTGTTTGTGTGTGTGTGTGTGTGTGTGTGTGTGTGTGTATGTGTGTGTGTGTGTGTGTGTGTGTGTGTGTGTACTCCAGGGGTCAGGGTTCATCTGAGGTCATCAAATTCTAGGTTAATCTGCGGGTGTTGAGTAAGATGGGTCACAGTCGCCATATAAAAGTCTTCATAACCCATAACTGCTTCACATAAAGACGAGACCAGCACAATAAATCCTCATTCCGGAGAACTATTTTCCCTCAAAAAGTACCCAAATCCCTTAGATACGGAGACAAAATTCCTTATACATACGATGCCAAAATCAGTCACAGGTACAGTGCCCATAGTCCTCATGCACTCGGCGACAAAACCTCTCATAGATACAGTGCCAAAATTCTTTATAGATAACGGTGCCAAATATATGTGAATAGGATCCGTACTGAAAAGAAAACCAAACCTCACCCATGATATTTTTTAGTATAGAAAATTTGTCCACAATAAAGTCCGTGTTACACAACGATCATGCAACAGTCTCTGGCCCAAGGGAGGAATCCTACACACAAGGTACAGGGTCTTTAAAAGCGACGTAAAAACACGGTCATCACGCTGATGAAATGTCCAGAGAGACAACTGCAGGCCTTGAAGAGTGCTTTTGGAGTCAGCGACAGGAATAACGAGGGAGAGAGGTGGAGACCCTGGCCCTTACCGCGCCTATACAACGCCCTCCTCGTCCCCTCCATGGTGGTCGTAGCAGCTATTGACGAAGTTCAGCTTTGCGTGACAGAGGGGGAGATTTGCTGCCTCTTGGCAAACTAGCTCAAGTGGTTGGTTGTGAGCCGAGCGGTGGCGGGTTGGTCGAGTCTGTGTAGGGGCGGCGACGACGCTACACCGCGGAAGGATCTTAACTCGGGGCCCCCTCCTACCACCATCCCGGGAGTCCTCCACAGGGTTCGTTAGCCGCTCCTAATGGGACCAAACCCAAGCACCCATGACGACATAGTAGTTGTGCTCACAGCTGTTGCTGCTCACTGAAATGTGATGCCTCTACACTCCCTGTTGCTGACGCCGCAGACAGGTGGTACATCTCGACACATGTTGCGGGTGACAGATGGTAATTCATATAAACTCAAGGTTTCTGGTAATGTTGTCAATGGGGCTTTTTCTAAATATCCTATTGTGTTGTTCATGACAGTAATTGATAGTGGTAATAGTAGTAGTAGTAGAACCAGTAGTAAAGTAGTAAAAGTGAAGAACAATACATTAGAAACTGGTCGATAAAATTTTCTGACATCTTCAGGGCGGAGGTCGACTGTTACCTGCAGTATGTAGTTTCTTTCACAGATGAAGTGTTTTAAGCTCGTGGCATTTCATTTTATTTTTGGTCTCAATTAAGTTCGGTCGAGGACTTTTATTTTAATAATAAGAACAACAACATTTTGCTCTATTTTAACATTCTAACATGCAACGTTGTTTCGTTGACCTATAACGCAGAACACTAGTACTTGAATTAAAATAAATAAAACAATAAAAATAATGTTTGCTATATTTGGCGGTAAAATTAAAAGTACCGGTACTTTCCCTGAGGATTAAAATATATGTTAAAAGTTAAATTAAAATTAATATTAATAATATCCACCACGTGACCGTGTCTACTGAACCACGAAAACAATAAAATAGGAATACAATTTATTAAAGCTTCCATGGGATACTATTATAATTCAAAGGGAACTTTTTCTAGCCTCCGAATCTATGGTATAAAATTGAATACAACTAAAATAAGAATAACGGAGAGTTAGTCATCGGGTAAAATAAACTTTAACATCCTCAAATATAAATAATCACATCAGGACAGGCGGGTATAGGAGTGACTAACGCAAGAAAAAATTACAGCTTGTCAAAATCGTTCCGGTCCTGAGTGTGGGAGATGAGTCATATTACGTCAACATATGTAGCGTTATAACGTGTTATCTATGGTGGGGTGAGGGAAGGGGGAGAGAGAGGGGGAGAGGTGGGGTGAGAGAGGGAGGTGCTGTGATGGGGGGAGGAGGTAGTGTGGGGGGACGAGGTAGTGTGAGGGGGAGGAAGTAGTGTGAGGGGGAGGAGGTAGTGTGAGGGGGAGGAGGTAGTGTGAGGGAGAGGAGGTAGTGTGAGGGAGAGGAGGTAGGTGTGAGGGGAGGGAGGTAGTGTGAGGGAGAGGAGGTGGTGTGTGAGGGAGGGGAGGGAAAGCTGAAGTGAGGGAGGAGGAGGGAGAGCTGGTGTGAGGAAGGGAGGGAATGAGAGAGGGTGAGAGGAAGGGAGGGAGGGAGAGAGGGTGTGAGGGAGAGAGGGTGTGAGAAGTAATTATCTCAGAGAGGAGTCCGTGGTAGCATCTCTCTTTCTGTGGATGATTTGTGGTGATGTAACTCTTCACTCGGTGTCTCTCCCTCTCCTCCCTTCCCTCACCATTCCTCCAAGTACTAACACTCCCCTCCTGTTTCCTACGTCAATCCATCCCATTTCCCCTTCCACGTGTACCCTTTCACCATAACAAATAAATACAGATCTAAAAAAGACACTTTGTCACCGTGTTAGTTTTAATTTCCACAGAGGTCACTGTCCACCCAGGGAAAAAAAAAATAAATTTGATTAAAAATAGCGTCCCATTTTTTAGCGTAAAATAACTTTCAATGCAGCAAATGAATTTAAAGTGGCGGTCAAATTTTTCATCACGGGGAAAAAAAGGGAAAAAACAAGGTTGTGTATCCCCGTGTGGGTACGTCAAACACCCCGGGAATAGGTTTAACCATAGAGGGTGGCGAGCTTAAATCTACGGACATGTCAACCCGCGTTTCACTTACTCTCGCCTCTCTTTTTTTTCCCGTACTGAAGGATTAATAGACAATTTTATTTTCAGTGTTGTCATTGGTACTTTCTACAAAATTGAATAAAAACTTGAAAAACACACACAAAAAAACTAGGGTGTCTGTGTCAGGATTTATAAAAAAAAATGACTAACCGACCAAAAAATTCTTACGCTGGGTATGACGTCATCAGAGAGCTTTGTCAACAGTAACTAACAAGGTAGATGAAGTACGCTTTAGTACAAGTTACACGTTAAAAACATTATTTCTTCAACTTTATAAAGGAAATGCCTCTCTGTCTGATTATTGTCGATATTCATTGTCTATATACATACTGGACTGCATGTCTACATTTCCCTACAATCTAGACATCTATAATCTGTCTGTCTGTGTCTGTCTATCTGTGTCTGTCTGTCTGTCACATGGAGCTGCCAGTCACTGCAATACAACACACACCCGCCTTTCCATTATCCGACTGTCTACCGGTGATGCTTACTGTGACGTCATCAGCCTCTCGCGATGTCTAACACGTCATGTGGCAGCTTATATTTCTTAAATCAATATTGAAGACGTCGTTTAATTTTTTTATAACGTTTGTGGGACTATTAACTCTACTTACAACCTGTGCGTCACTATTAA
This sequence comes from Homarus americanus, assembly GCF_018991925.1. Classification (NCBI taxonomy): domain Eukaryota; kingdom Metazoa; phylum Arthropoda; class Malacostraca; order Decapoda; family Nephropidae; genus Homarus; species Homarus americanus. The sequence continues at coordinate 3,806,320 of NW_024742238.1, forward strand.
GTCAACAACACACCCTCCCCAACACTCACACTATCAGAAATAAATAAACGAAGCCTCGAGCCATGTCCGAGGTGTGTTTACAACCCATAAATTTCATCTCAGTGATTTTACGATCAACTTTACTTCTCGTCTCGAGGTTGTCTGGTCGCTTGTAAACGACAGACCCACAGTCACTATGAATAATTACTTAATCGTGAGCTATTAAACATCTGGAGCATAGTATTGACTAAGGATATATTGAAAACAAAATGTCAATATTTTGGTATACTATTCAAAATCCGGGTGTTTTTGGATGACCTAAAAATATATATGCACGTACTGTATATAGAATAAAAATGCATATATACGATAAAAAGTGTAAATATGTAAATAGCGGAATATATAATAAAAATATGTCCATACTGTATATATGCAAAAGAGTAATATTATGCCCCCCCCCAAAAAAAATAAAAATATACGACGCCAAATAAAGAGACGTACATATATACGATAAAAAGTCAAAAACAAAAACAAGCAAATTTCAACTTCTACACAAACATGTTTCAAAATTACCTGAGCGTGTGTGGAAGGTTGGCAACAGCGACTCGTACAAACACAGTTAACCCGCACACAAAAATGTCAACATTAGGATGGCCGCTCGTACACAAAAACACAAGTCGTAGAAATTCCTGTGACGCGGAAAATGAAATAAGTTTGACGCCGCGAAATATTTTCCCAAGGATTATTAGGCAAGAAGGACAACTTTCCACCCTGATTAATTTATGAGCAAAAAGATGTCGACCTACTTTTGTACTCGCTCAAGAAAACGGTTGAATTTGCATTGAAAACTTGTGAGGGAATAATTGAAGCGCATGAACGTGTAGGAGCAGTGAGCATCTCCAAGATTTATTGCCCTGCAGCCTGGAGGGAGGGAGAGGGAGAGAGGGAGGTAGGGAGGGAGGGAGGGAGGGAGGGAGGGAAAGTGAGTTAGCGTGAGAGGGAGCAGAGAGAAAGACTAAGGAAGAATGACAGGGATAGCTAGAGAATGAGGTTAAGGAAGGGAGGAGGAGAAGGAAAGGAGGAGGAGGAAGAAGGTGGGAGAAGGGAAGGAGGAAGAGTTAGAGATGAAGAAGATTGAGGGGGATAGAGACAGACACAGATAGGGAGAGTGAGAATGAGGTTGAAAAAGAGACAAGAGTGAGGGGTAACGGAGGGGGAAGAGGGAAGGAGGTAAGAGAAGTGAGGGACGAAGTGTGAGGTGCTAGTCAAAGGTCAGAGGTCAAATATTTACCCCCAAAAAACATAAATTACACAACAGTTTTCTCAAGACTAATGGACTGTGACGTAAGTATCCCCAGATCACCTGAAACTTAGACACCCTAAAGCTAACTCGAGGAATTAGGTTAGGTTAGGTTAGCAGCAGGTGAATCAAGTTGGGGTTTCAAATTTTCAGGTGATCATTTTTTTTAACTGAAGTTATAGCTAAGGAAAACGAGAAGAGAAATATATGTTTTAGGGGTGACTATCATGCCGTCAACGACCAGGTATAATAAAGGTATCAAATCGGAGAAAATTGGCCAGATTGCTGTTGGAGTATTTTAGAGGTGTGAGAAAACCTTACCTTCAATTTGCAATATTCAGGTGGATGGGGAGATAGTGTACATTTTTTACACGTGTTGTCTGTCATATATATTCCCTTATCGTGATAATTCTTGAGTTCTCTCTATCTTCTTCTCTTTTATCAATGTTGTTGTTCACTCTGTTTACCCACACAAAATATTAGGATCTATTTAATAATACAAGAAATGAGTTTATCTTAGTGGGGTTTTTTTCTTAGGTTTATTTTGTGTCTCCGGTGGAAAAGGTTTAATAAGACGAGGTAAGAGTGAAGGAATGATAGCGAGTGAAGGATGATTTGGATACAGACCACATTGTGTTATGGCGAAGGGGGGTTGCACAGACAGACAGACACACAGACAGACACCTAAGATTAAAAAAAAAATGTTTTCAATTTCTTTCGTCTCACGTTCATTACCCAGTGAAGGTGTAAACCAGGTAAGCTCTTCATCGTCTCCCGTATGAGCTGAATGTTTATCAAGCTCGGCTCCCACAGTCCTACCATCATTCACTCTGCCACCCTGCCATTATCCCGCGGGAAATCTGAGTAAGAAGGCTTGGCTGCCTCCATGATGATGCCTACCACCACAACCAACACCAGCTGTGTCTATGAACCACCACTACCAGCTCCCAGACAGTCGAGCCAAAATTCCTACATCTTATTTTAATAGCTCCAGGTCAGTACTCAAGACCCCTACATACTTTAATAGCTCCTGGTCAGTGCTCAAGATTCCTACACACTTTAATAGCTCCAGGTCAGTGCTCAAGACCACCCCCCACCCCCTCCAATTACTGATCTTTTGGGTTGCATAAAATTCTCCGTTATGTTACTGTAATAAGTAAAGTAAGAGAGACGAGATTACAGTGCAGTACAGTGCAGTACAGTACAGTACGGAGAAGACAACAAGAACAAGACCAACAAAGAAGAAGGAAGAAGAAGAAGAAGGAGAAGAAGAAGAAGAAGGAGAAGGAGGAGGATATTTACTAACACAATATCACCAACTGTTCAAGAACCGGAGGCCATCATCACATATTTGCACAGTTGCCAACCTCCATAAAACTCACTAGAGAAAAACCTCCCACTTAAAAAAATATGTATAAAAACTAAAAAAAAAAAGTTCAGGTTTGGGTATGATGTTGACTCGCCGGGATGATAACAGTGGAGAGGCGAGGAGGACTTTACTCTTAAGGTTGGTAATATTTTTGTTACACGTTCCTAAGTCACTCTTGCTTAAGGGATGATGCTTGTGTGTATGGGTCATGGGTGGGAGGGGGGAAGGAGGGGAGAGGAAGGGGGTAGGTAAGTGGGGGAGGAGAAGATGTGCTATTTTATGAGGAGGAGATGGGGAGATACTTATGTGTGTATGGATCGTGTGGGTGGAAGGGGAAGGAAGGGGGTAGGTAAGTGGGGGAGGAGAAGATGTGCTATTTTATGAGGAGGAGATGGGGAGTATGGAAAGAGTAGAGGTGGGGAGCTGCTAGTTTATAGGGGAGGAAAGGTAGATATTAGGGGAGGAGATGGAGATTAGGGGGGAAATGGGGACATGATGAGAAGGGGAAGAAAGGGAAAAGTGGAGGAGATGGGAAGTAGGGGAGTGAGATGAGAGGGTAAGGAGTAACAAAGATGGAGTGTGACGAAGAATACATACGAAAAGGGGAATAAAACAAGAAAGAACAGAGCGGAGAACGAATGAGAAACAGAAAGAAGTGAAGTAAGAGGAAGAGAGAAAGAGGTGAAGAGAGAACACGAAATAAAGACGGATTATGTAAGAAGTAAAGCATAAATGAATAAGAAAGGAAAGAGAAGGATATCAAGATGAAGTGGTGATACAGGAGGTGATAAAGACGAGAGAAAGACGACGATAATAAATAAATGTAAATAAAGTCATCGATAATGTTCAGGTACGGATGTGTGGATGGAGTTATGTCGGTGGTGGAGGTGGTGTGGGTGGGTGTGTGTGTGTGTGTGTGTGTGTGTGTGTGTGTGTGTGTGTGTGTGTGTGTGTGTGTGTTTCGGTCCGTGACGATCACCCTGGCGTCCTGTGACCCACTCATGACGATGGGGCATGGCGAAGTAACATGACTAAGGGCGTGACAGGGTGCGCATGGAAATAGGGCGTGACCACGTGGCATGGCAGGGTGACGTATTGACGAAGGGTGTGACAGTGGGGATGATAACAGTGTGTGACACTTGCAGATGTTGATAACCGGGTATATCAAAGGAGCATAACAGGATATATCAACGGTACGTGTAAACAGGAATAATAAAAAACGGGGACAAGGCAACAGGAAAACGACGAGATAACCTCGAGCGATAATATATAGCCACATGACTCAACCCTCCGCCGTCACCACCTCCGGGTTGCCCCCAGCGTGACGGCAGAATCCCTCTTTGTAGACGACACTGCTGACGTCTTCAGGGCGAATTACAAGGGCGTTAGCGTCGCCTGACAGCACACAGTTCCTCCCGGCAGACGTCCGGGGGAGCGGCGGCCACCTGACGCGGCGGGAATTTGTGGTTTTACGTGTCCTGTGTTGGGAGGTGTTCCCTGTGAAGGTGACCCGGCGGGCTGCTTCTTCCTGCTGCTGCTGGTGTGTGTGTGTGTGTGTGTATTTTATACGAGACGGTCACATATCAGCAACACGCAACAACAGAATACCAATGAGATACACACACGCACGCACACGCACGCACGCATAAAAAAGGCCCTTCGAGGACAACACTAAGGTTACACCCGCCTCGTAATAATCTAATTCGGTCACCAGCCGCCTCACCCCACACACAGAGGGAGAGTCACCCGCTGTTAGTGGATGACTCTACTCTAGCGGATGACTCGAGTGATAGATTAGATCATTATGAGTCATTAACACATCTAGTTACTCTGAGGCCGGATCATTGAGTCTATATTTGTATCATAGCTTAAGTTGGTTGCTTCATTACCTAGTTAAGAGTATCCATATCTGTAGGTGGTGGTGGTGGTAGGGGCAGGGGGGGGTAAGAGTAGGGAGGCAGAAGGAGTAAATGAGAGGGCGGGGAGGGTAAGAGTAGGGGCGGGGGAGGGTGGGGTAGGGGCGGGGAGTGGGGTGGGGACAGGGGGGTAAGGGGTAGGGGCAGGGGGGGTAAGAGTAGGGGCAGGGAGGGAGTGGAGTAGGGGCGGGGAGGAGGAGGTAGAGTAGGGGGCGGGGGAGGGGTGGGGAGTGGGGGCAGGGAGAAGTAGAGTAGGGGCAGGGGGAGGGTGGAAGTGGGGAACCCCAGGGGGGGGGGTAAAGTGGGGCGGGGGGGGGAGGGGTAAGGAGGTAGGGGCAGGAGTGAGGTCGGGGGAGAGGGGGTAGAGTAGGGGCAGGGGAGGGAGTAGGGTAGGGGGTGGGGGGGGAGGGGGAGTGGTTATATACTTACGAGTCTTTAAGAATCCGCCTCTGTACCGTAACTTAATTAAGTGAGTTAAATGCTTCCCTATGTATCTCTTAAGGGGGGAGGGGGGAAGCTTTATATAGTACTACTCTTGAGAATCCGACTCTGGGTAAATGTTTATCACCTCTTGGTATACTCAGAGGCTCCTCCCTGCTATAATTTGGATTTTTTTTTCGTGATGGTCTGTCTTAATTCGTCGAAACATACTGTGAAAAAACCCCTATAAAACGAGGAAAAACAAAAATAGCGAGGTAACATAACACTTAAATTCTATCGTAAAAAAAGTCACATTATGGCAACTTCAGGTGAGCAACTTTAGAAAACAGAAAACCAATTACTTCACCTGTGTAGAGTAGCACCAGTAAGTCAGGTCAGAGTCTTATACACATCTCACAGTCTGAGGGTGACCGTACCCGAGGCCCTCTGAGACTCGCGAACCTTGAAGGTGAGACTTTATGGCCAACCCTCCTCACTTGACCTCTCACTCTCTTTCCCCTCCTACATCTTCTTCCTCCTCCTCCCATCTACAATATCTCCTTCATTTTTATCTCTCCCCCTTCTCCCATAACAATGCCAGGTATCTCATTCTCGTGTTCTCCTTACCCTTGTCATTCCCTCTTCCTTTTCTCTTCCCCTCTATCACCACGTTTCCAATTCCTCTTCCATTTGACAATCGTTAATACACTATATCTCTCTTTCTCTCCTGTCACGTCTCCAAGGAATACCCCCCCCTCCTCACAGTGCCACCAGTCTCGTGCCATTTACAGGAGACCCTTTCCTTCCCTCAACCCCCCAACCCCTTTGGCTTTTATCGTGCCATTAATCATATACGCCCTCTCTTATGGGACAATTTTTTCAGCGCCATTATTAGAATCGTGTTTGTTGATGTTTTGGTGTCCGAGGGTTAGGTGGACCTCCTCGACAGAGATAGGATCAGGGTCGTAAATATCACAACACATAGTGGAAGGCGCAATAACTGTCAGGGTTGCACAATCTGGCCATCCTTCTAGCCTCCGTGTGTACTGTGTAGTGTGTGTGTGTGTGTGTCAATGTATTTCCTGAACCACTTCCTCCACACTACCATCTCCAGGGATAACTTCCTCTCGCCTACATACTGCTCCATGTTCTCTAGCTGGCCTCCAAAATACCTCCTCTTTCCTCCAAACTCTACCCATAAAATCTCCAATTTACCACCAACCTCCACTTATAGCAGCTCCCCTTGCCACCAACCTCCATAGGGAACTAATAAGTATGTAATAAGGATCTGCCTCAAAGGGGTAGACGACACCCAACTGGGCCTTACTTCACGCCACCTTAAACACCTCGACTTTGGGCTGAAGGTTGAAGTAATAAGTAGGAGCCTCGCCACCAGCCAGCCTCCCACACCACCGACTCCTCTCACCTGAGTGCTAAGCGGCCATATATTGCTCTTAATTAAGCGTCATAGCGTTATACACTGCCTGTTATTAAGCATTAAATGGCCTGATATTACCCCTTAGTGAGCGTTAAATGATCAAACAGTCTCGGTGCCTCTTAACGAGCGTATTACAGTTTCTCAGTGCCCCCTACTGAGAGTATTGCCATCCATCAAGAGCCCTCTACTGAGCGTATTGCAACCTCTAGTACCCCTTACTGGGCGTATTACAATCATTCAGTGCACCAATGAGCGGCGCCGTCTATTGTAATCACTTATGCACTCAACTCAGCACATTGCTATCACTCAGTGCCCCTTACTGAACGTAGAGCAAGCATCAGTAACTCCAGTACCCACTATTAGCACAAAATAACACATTGATACTCATGACCTCCTTAATGCATAAATATTAATAATATACACAACACACGCGCATCGAATAGCGTGTATTGTTGATATTGTAGACACAAAGTAATCAATGAATACACTGTTAAGGTAATCAATGACCACACTGTTAAAGTAACTAATGAACACACTGTTAAGGTAATCAATGAACACACTGTTAAGGTAATCAATGAATACACTGTTAAGGTAATCAATGAACACACTGTTAAGGTAATCAATGAATACACTGTTAAGGTAATCAATGAACACACTGTTAAGGTAATCAATGAATACACTGTTAAGGTAATCAATGAACACACTGTTAAGGTAATCAATGAATACACTGTTAAGGTAATCAATGACCACACTGTTAAAGTAACTAATGAACACAGTGATAGCTTCCCATTGTGGGCAGGTAGTGGAAAACGCGTCTCCTTTTGTCACCATATCAACAATAACAATACATCAGACATTTGGTAATCTTTCCGTAAACAAACTGAGTGATTTCTTATAAGCATAACGTGTCCCTTAAACAGAGTAACAAGATGTGGCCTTATATAGGTGAGAGAGAGAGAGAGTAAGAGAGTGTGTGTGTGTGTCCCAGCGCATGGTCTCCCGTTCACTCGATCTCCATCCAAGAAAATCTGTCAGCAAGTTGTGTATACATTACTGAGAGACACCCTGTTATTCTGGTACCTGCCTCTTCAACACACAAACCTACCCTAACCTAACCTAACCAAACTTACTCTAGCCTAACCTAACAATATACAAGACAGGTTGAACGACACGCCCAGAAAATTACAATGTGATCTTCAGTGCCTGGGTCATTGAGTTATTTGTGGACCCTAACATCTTGAAATTCGCGATACGTAACCCCGGCCTGCAGCACAACACTCCAGGGTCTACATAAATTCTTGAAGACATCTAGTTGACGTAAAACAAAGACAAGGAAATTTACCTCTGAAGAAAAGAGAAGACTAAGGTTTATTTTTTATTGATATTAAAAAAAAAAAAAAACATCGTCCTTAGTATGGCCCTAAGAGAGCTTTATATACAAGGTCGACTTCAATAGAATTTCATCATTTATTCCCTCTCATGAAAAACGATGCCTGGTTTGTTCTCTTACTAACAGAGCCTTTACCAGAGCTTCGAGCGGGGAACAGGAGCGACAACAGCCTCTAACACGTCCACACGTTCCTTAGAGACACCCAGTTGAGGCTATTATCTGTGTTCTCTACCAACTAAAAACCAGCTGCGTTCTCAGTCATTTTCAAACTATCTTCTTAACCAATTAAAAACCAGATATGTTTTGAGTTACGTCAATATTGTCCACTCTGTATTCTTCTGGTGAGAAACACAATTACTGTTATTACAAACCTGATTTACGAGATAATGTTAGAAATAAAACCCTGATACACTACGGCAAAAAAAACCCACCACAAAACCATAGAATAAATACCAAATCATTTCGGTTTTATTAATTTATCTTAATATAGAAATTTAAAATAAAAATTCCCCTACAAAAAACAAAAACAATAAAACTCGTTACGATTTTATTTTCTCATCTGTAACTTCCTGTATGATATTAATTAAAGTTTTTTTTATTAATCCCGCGAGATGAAAGATACAAAACTGTAATACTGTAACGCGTTTTCCCCCTCTCTCACTCTTTCACCGGGTTAATTAAATCGTCAAGTAATAAGAAGCGACTTTTATCCCTCAATGAATGGCGTTTGTGAATTTGAGAGAATATTAATGGTGGTATCAGTGTTTGGTTCCCTGCCACACATATTATGGCTGCCTGGGTATACGGGTGATGGTGGGCGTGGTGTGTGGGATGGTGGCAGATCCTCTTCATTCTTTCTCTCATGTTCCTCATTCCTCCATCCCTTCATCTCTCCTCATTCTTCATATTTCCTGATATACTTTCACAACCCCCATTCCTTCATCTCCTCCCTCCTACCTCCTCTTCCTCTTCACACATATCCATTTCCCTTTCATCCTCCAATTTTTTTCAGTCTTCTCCTTCTCCCTTCCTGTCTCCCTCATATGTCTTAATCCCTCTAATTTCTCCAACTTCTTATCTGGTCGTCTTGTTCTCTCCCTGATATGTTTCCACACAGAGGTAGGCAGAAGTAAAAGCAATATGACCCGGGTTCCAATTCTTTTTTAGGGTCATACAGTTGAATGTTTGGGTATTTGTTACTGTTATTTGGACTAAGGGGGAGGGGGGGGAGGGGAGACATTATCTTGTTACAGAGAGATTGTTTCGAGTTTGAGGAGTAAGGGTATTACATAACTGGACTAAATTTAAGTATCGGTGTGTCATAAAGTTCCTAATAAATGAAGGTATTTATCGACACAAGGGGGAGGGGGTGTATGGAACAGGTGATCCCCCCCTCATATGCCTTCATAACAAGGTGGACCGCAGAGGTCTAGTGTGTGGCACGGGAACCTTCAGATTTCTGCAAAAATGTTTCCCAAAACCTCAACGCTCAGGACCGCCTCACGTCACAAACTCCCTGAACTGTAAGACGCCGACACAGACAACTTTTGTCTGGTGGCAGGAGATGAGATCTTGAGTCATCGTTGGGACCCAGAGTCAAAGATGGAATCCATGCAATGAATTCTCTGAATTCGCTACCCCACCAAAAAAGTTAAGACGTCAAACTTCTGCCGCCGAGATTTTATGAGATTCTTGAATAATTCTGCTAATTAACTACCTGCTGTATGTTTCAACGACCAGCGGTAACTACTACGACGGCCTAATGTGAAAACCGCTCGACGTCAACCGTAAGAATCGATGGTTACGTTAACTACTACTCCGGCACATGACACCAGCCTCCACCTCGTGTCACTCAAGTATCTACACGAGGAACAGGATCATCCTCCCAACAGCCCAGACCTGACCCAAGAAGTGTCTAATGTCTGTCTCGAAACACTAAGTCTCACCTCTGAGGGCGCCGCTTCTAGGGTGATGAGGTGAAGGAGGCTACTGAGGCGTGGTGTGAGGAGCAGTAGGTGGTGAAGGAGGCTACTGAGGCGTGGTGTGAGGAGCAGTAGGTGGTGAAGGAGGCTACTGAGGCGTGGTGTGAGGAGCAGTAGGTGATGAAGGAGGCTACTGAGGCGTGGTGTGAGGAGCAGTAGGTACTGAGGCGTGGAAGAGGAGCAGTAGGTGGTATGAGCCACGAGGCGTGGTGTGAGGAGCAGTAGGTGGTGAAGGAGGCTACTGAGGCGTGGTGTGAGGAGCAGTAGGTGGTGAAGGAGGCTACTGAGGCGTGGTGTGAGGAGCAGTAGGTGATGAAGGAGGCTACTGAGGCGTGGTGTCTACTCCCTCATAATCCTCATTCATTCCTTTCCTCATTTTTCTCCTCTCACACATCACCAGACTTCTCACTCCTCCATATTCTTCTTCTCATTTTCTCATTCCACCACCTCGTTCTTCTCCCCACCCCTCATTCCACCACCCCGTTCTTCTCCCCACCCCTCATTCCACCGCCACCTGTCGTTCATTATGACCGTGTTGTGTCGCCCTCATATATAATAACCTTAACATAAGTCAATTAGTCTGTTGGTCTGAGATGAATACTCGGGTGTGAGGTATAATTTGCACCTACACTTCCACCTCTTCCACTCCTCCACCCCACATTCACTCCCCATCGACCCTCACCCTACCCACACTTACTCCCCACCCACCCTCACCCTACCCACACTTACTCCCCACCCACCCTCACCCTACCCACACTTACTCCCCACCAAACCCTCACCCCCTCACACACCTCACCGTCAAAGATAAGCGAACCAACATGACATATCAACAAGATCCGCCCCAGTTCACATTACCCGCTCATTCTATAAACATAAAGGCAACACAAGCGAGTTTAATAAGGTGTAAACATTACCCTGGACATGAATGTTGATAATGTAACTGCAATTGCAAAATACGATATTGCTTATTCAATATTTTTTTTTAAAGGGGCCACCGGAATTCCACCCCGCAATTTTATTCTATGTTAATGAAAGCGTAAATATTTTAGCTTTGAATATTTCTACAGTACCGTGAATGTGAGTTTTATAGATGACGTGAAGATTAGACACCCCAAGCTTATTTCACCCTAATGCTAACCTAACCTAACTTAACCGAGACTAACTTAATCAAATGTTCCAAAAGTAATCTAACACTACCCTAACATAGCGTTAATCGACCTCAACTTAGCACTAACAAATAAACCTAACACTAATCTAACCTAACCTGGTACTAACATTAATCTAACCTACTACTAACCAAACCTGACCTAGGTAGTGTGTGTGTGTGTGTGTGTGTGTGGTTTTAAAAGTCCTCGGGGGGTTAACTACACACACTTCTATGTCATTAATATTTTTAGTGGCTTGCCTGAATGCATTTCCTCTTAAGTATAGTGGAGTGTTTACGTATACTTAACTGTTCAGGGTGAATCGGTTTAGCATGCATATGTGCTTGGGTAGGAAGCTTTATGATTTGTGTGTGTGTAGTGTGTGTGTGTGTGTAGTGTGTGTGTAGCGTTCCTATCATATTTTCTATTTATACTTCCGTTTTCTATACCGTCAGGTCTAACCCAAACAAAATGAGAAGCAGAGAAGAAAAAGGACAGAAATAGATAATAAAAGAGACAAAAAAAACTAAACCCCCCAAAAACCCCCACGAGTAATTATAGTAATTATGCATAAATCGTTACCACACAAGAGACGTTATTAATTTACTGCGGCAGCTCCAACTGTTTTCTCCGTGTGTGAATAATCATAGCCACTTCTTAACGTGGTGTTCCTCCATCATAGCGTGAGGGAGTTTTACAATGGTTGTTGTTGAGGTAGTGGAAGGAGTGAAGGAGAGTAAGGAGAAGGAGTGAAGGAGAGTAAGGAAAGGGGGGGAGGGAGGGAGGGAGGGAGGGAGATAGTAGGGGTAATGGTGAAGGTGGGAGAAAGGTGGATATTAGATGAGTGAGTGAGCAGGAAGAGAAGGGAGAGAAGCAGAAAGGGTGGGAGTTATTTACACTACCAGTACACCAAACAATGTTGTACTCTGTATTTTCGTTGAGTACATCAATCGACAGTGTACTATATATTATTCCTGAGTACACTAACTGAGTCTTAATGTGTTATATAATTTAAGTACAATATCCGAATCTACACTACGTATTTACACCGATTACAATACTAAGCTGGAGTACACCATCAAAATCTGTACTATGAAATTCCACTTGAGTACACAGAGAGTACTACAAGACATAACCGAGCAGGATCAGTACACTAACTCAATCACCTCAGACATGTTAAACAAAATCGAAACTTATATGATAATGCGTAACATAATGTAAATCTTGACTTATTGTAATTCTTGACTTACTGTAATTCCTGACTTACTGTAATTCCTGACTTACTGTAATTCTTGACTTACTGTAATTCCTGACATACTGTAATTCTTGACTTACTGTAATTCCTGACTTACTGTAATTCTTGACTTACTGTAATTCTTGACTTACTGTAATTCCTGACTTACTGTAATTCCTGACTTACTGTAATGCGTGACTTGTCGTAATTCGTAAGTAAAGGCGTCTACCTGATAGCCAGCTGGGTATTTGATGTGGGGTGTTAAATATTTCATGACCACAGTATTTGATCTATGTCCTGTGGGTACCCCAGTCGCTTTACATCACGTGAATAGGAGACACACGAGTTCTATTACTATGAAGATCTATCACCCTGATGCGTCCTGTGGGGGTTGGTTGGGTTGGGTTTAAGTTAGGTAAGGCCAGGTTTAAGTTAGGTAAGGTCAGGTTTAAGTTAGGTAAGGTCAGGTTTAAGTTAGGTAAGACAAGTTTAAGTTAAGTTGGGTTAGCATAGGTAAATTTTCAGGTGAAATAAACTGGGGTGTCTGACCTTCACATGACCCACCCCCCAGAGCACTTCAGTATGGACAGGAATTCAAGTCGATGAACCACTCACGAATTATTTATTTATGCTGCGAGCGCCACAGGTCATGACGGGAATCAATCTTGGTCAGTTCCGGTGGATAAGAATGACGCTATTTTTTATCCCATGAATGTGAAAATGACGCAATAAATGATAAAAACTGGAATGTCACTTTTAAAATCAAATTACGTAATCTAATAACACTCACAAATTTCCTTTAATATAATAACGAAAATGAAGACTAATAACAAACAGAACAAAATATAACACGAGAATAACACTTTATCTTTTATATAACAATTACTAAAGGTGTGACTATTTCCTCTCTTTTACCAGGAGTATAAAAATAACCAATAAGTAACAAAAAAAAATAAAAATACCCAATAAATAATACAATATAAATAATACAACATAAAATTTCTCTCGTTTTTACCAGGAATACAATTTTTTTTAATACAATAGCTGACAAAACTCGACCACACCTGGGCGAGTTAAGAGCCTTGAATAATGAACACAACGAGGTGAACTCATCTTCCTGGCTCTCTAGGGGATGGGGGAAAGGGTGGGGGGAAGGGGGAGATTAAGGGTGGGAAGGGGGGAGATTAAGGGTGGGGAGGGGGGAGATTGAGGGTGTGGGGAACGTAGGAGGAGAGAGGGTTAAGGGGAGGAAGTTGAGAGATGTGGTAAGGGGTAAGGGGAGGTAGAGGGTAAGGGGAGGTAGAGGGCAAGGGGAGGTAGAGGGCAAGGGGAAGTGGGTAGTTATGGAGTATGTAGGGGAAGGTAGGGGGGCATTCGTAATGTAAGTATATGACCTGGAATTATGTTATCGGGCATAGGTTTTATGTTACGTCGTCAGGGTTACATTATCGTAAATCGGCGTTAAGTAGTCAGGGTTAATTATTGGTTATCGGTTTTATGTTACGAAGTCAAGGTTAGAATATCGGGTATCGGTGTGACGTTACATAGCACAAGGTGTTAGGAAATTATCGGGTGATCAGAAACATTGAGAAGTAATGCTAAGCTTTCAGATCTTGGACGAAAGTTTAAATTGCTCCACAAATGCAACTACCCAGTACAACAACAACTACCCGGTACTACTACTACTACTAGGACGATTATTACCAGTACTACTACTTATAAAAATAATAATAATAATAATAATAATAATAATAATAATAATAATAATAATAATAACGATAAAAAATAACACCTAAGAAACAACAACAAATCAACACCACAACACATACTAAACTACCCTCATCAACACCACAACACATACTAAACTACCCTCATCAACACCATAACACATACTAAACTACCCTCATCAACACCATAACACATACTAAACTACCCTCATCAACACCATAACACATACTAAACTACCCTCATCAACACCATAACACACCATAACTAGTCGACGTAACCCCATCAACCACGAACCCTGAACGTCGAATACAAACACACCAGTAACCCAACTACGCACGCACTTGCCCACCTACGCCCGTTAATTATGCACCGCGGGGGTTACAGAGCGCACAGGTAAATGCACGAGGTACGCAGCTTCATAAACAATGTTCCTTAATTATGTACACTGTCGAAAAGGATGAATGGTTGTACTCTGCCCTGAGATGTTCTTCAGTGTATGATGATGTTGAATGTTGTTTTGTATGTTGTGGTGAATGTTAAAGGTTGTATTTTAGTTAGCAAGACACGCTATGATTAAGGTGTATTTCGTGTATGGTATATTTTGTATTGATGTATAAAAGTTGACTGATTTGTTGTTGTGATGACCATATATGTGTATATTTCTACAACTTTGTCAGGCATTAAAATAAAAAAAGAAATAAAATAAAATAATAATAATATAATAATAACAACACCAAAATGAGCAGCAAGAACAACAACCACAACAGCAACCAATAATAATATCATCACTACAACAACAACACGGTCCACTAGACCCAGGTACCCCCTCCTCACACCAGGCTCTCCACTAATCACCCTAAAACACCTGGATATGACGAGACTCGCTCAGTGGTCCGTCATAAGCCCCTCAAACACTCCCACTTACGCCCAGGTCTTAACCTCTGTGATCTAGGAGGAGAGGTTAAGGCCTTCCTGGAGTGAACATGACCTAGGGACTCACAGAAGGATCTAGGGACTCACAGAAGGACCCAGGGACTGACAAAAGGACCGAAGGACTCACAGAAGGACCAAGGGACTCACAGAAGGACCTAGGGACTCACAGAAGGACCTAGGGACTTACAGAAGGACCCAGGGACTGACAAAAGGACCTAAGGGCTCACAGAAGGACCTAGGGACTTACAGAAGGACCTAGGGACTCACAGAAGGACCCAGGGACTGACAAAAGGACCTAAGGGCTCACAGAAGGACCTAGGGACTTACAGAAGGACCTAAGGACTCACAGAAGGACCCAGGGACTGACAAAAGGACCTAAGGGCTCACAGAAGGACCTAGGGACTCACAGAAGGACCTAGGGACTCACAGAAGGACCTAGGAACTCACAGAAGGACCTAGGGACTCACAGAAGGACCTAAGGACTGACAAAAGGACCTAAGGACTCACAGAAGGATCTAAGAAATCATAGAAGGACCTAAGGACGCACAGAAGGACCTAGGGACTCACAGAAGGACCCAGGGACTGACAAAAGGACCTAAGGACTCACAGAAGGATCTAAGAAATCATAGAAGGACCTAAGGACGCACAGAAGGACCTAAGGACGCACAGAAGGACCTAGGAACTCACAGTAGGACCGAGGAACTCACAGAAGGGCATAGGGACTCATAGAAGGAAACATGGTATCAAATGATGTCCTTCTCATGGAGTTCAGAATCTACCCTTTAATTCAGAGAAACTCACAATCCTTAAATCACAGACAAGTTTTAATTCTCACACTAATAAAAAAAAACTATAGACATTAATACACCAGGGTCCACAAGCAACCAAACAGAACACAAACTAAACAACAGTCCACTTAGTAATAAATTAAATGCCTCAGTAAGTTAAAACTATCAGCCAGGTACACAACGTGATTACCCACTAAAGTCTACGTCAACATGGGGCACTGCTAATGCCAACAAGAGACTGGTCACTCATGCGTGTAATTATGATATTAAGTTATGTTATATATACAACCATCGAGAGAGAATGTCCAGGTACTGAATGGATATATATATAAAATTAAACCCGGGTATTCTTTTTCGATGAATTTGTGTAATTAGTGTGTGTGTGTGTGTGTGTGTGTGTGTGTGTGTGTGTGTGTGTGTGTGTGTGTGTGTGCCATTTAACTGAACAACTACACGAATACAGGGAATATAATCCGTGATGGTCAGGAGGAGGAGCTTTTGGCCTCGTAGCGGTAAGCAAGGGGACTACAAGTTAAGTTAAGTTTAGTTTAGTTTGCGTCAGGTCAGTTAAGGTAAGGTCAGGTTAGATGGGGTTAGGATACTTGGCTAATGTTGTAAAGGTAAAGTTACAACAGGTAAGGTTTTGGTTAGGTTAAATTTCACTACGTTACTATAGGTAAGGTAAGGCACCGTTACCATAACAGAGAAAACCCCTTTGACGGGGGATTTTGACAACCCTACCGAGACAACAGGAGTCGCAGTGTTCATTCTGAAATTCATCGACCCCCCCAAGCAGAGATAGTTTTTTGTGTGACTGCGTATATCATCTGGTGTATCTTTAAGAGGATGAGTGCTGTTGTCATTATTAATTTTACACGTTTATAAGTTATTGTGACGAACAGACAGTAATGTGTAATACGGGAGTCAGGGCTTAGGTGTGTGTGTGTGTGTCTATGGAAGTGGGGTGTTGACCAGCGGGTGCGAGAGTGGGTGTGTGTTAACCAGAGGGCCTGAGAGTGAGCGTAGGGTGTGTTGGAGAGGGTGTGTTGACCATAGAACGTCACAAAGCCTCACTAACGAGGTTTAGGTTTGATGATAAATAGATTATGACACTAGGGTGCTCCTCGACGCCCACAACACACGGGGTGGGTGGATGAGGAGGGTGGACGCGTGTAGGTAGTTGTAACTCGGTTTGGGCATCTCAGTAACAATATTGTCTGATTAAGGACTTTCCGGCGACATTCTCCTTTGATGTTTAGTACACAGGAGTTCCTCTCGACGGTATTCTGGGAACTTAGTCAGAATGTGGAACGGAGAGGAGGAGAAGGGAGGAGGAGGAAGGGAGGAGGAGGGAGGAGGGAGGAGGAGGAAGGAAGGGTGAGAGAAAGGGGGTGAGGAAGGGGGTGAGGAAGGAAGGAAGGGGGTGAGGGGAAGGGGGGTGAGGGGGAAGGGAGGTGGAAAGGGGAAGGGAAAGGGGGTGATGGATGTGACATTCTAACTCTAAACAGCTTTAGGCTCGTGTATACCTGTATAGTAATTTCCATATATATACACATGTCCAAAAATAAAGATATACAGTTTAATATATTTACGCACAAAACACGGTGTTGTATTTATACAAAGATAATCCAACAATATCCTCTGGCAAAATATGTATATAGACAAGATTATCCATACCACATGCCATTATGAACACAAAATGTTTTTTACGTAATGCAAACACAATCTATAATCTGCACAGCCATTGGTCGAACCTTTGATATTGTGTGAGTCACTTGACCAATGAGCTCGTCCCTGGCCAGCAGCCAACCCCCGGGGCCAACCACTCACAGCGCTGCCACACACAATGAAACCTCCACTTCAAAATACATGTAATAGGAGCCAACGGTTTGCGGCCGAGTAAAACTGACAACAAAGTGGTCCAATTGTTGCCGCAAATTTGAATAAATCGCGGTAGAGTCAGATGTATTCACTGTGCTCCCCGCTAAAGAGGTTTTCCTGTTGGCTGCAGAGAAAAACAATGCCGGAATTGACTTAGTAATTGCCTTGAAATGGAATTATAGAAGCTATTATTTGGGGTTAATATGTTTTTTCGTCGTCCATTGATCTCGGTCAAGTTTTTGTTTCCTATAATTCCTTTCAGCGAAGTTGATATTTACTTCAAATATACAGAAATAACAGCGTGTTGTGGCCTCATTAAAGTCCACTTACGCGGGCCACTGGCACACGGGATCACCTCTTACCCCAGTTCCTGCCTCAAGCTTTTGTGAATACTGCTGATATTACGAGCGGCTTTAGAGGGTGCCGTTTAAATTACGGCGGCGTACATCTTAAAATACGGCGTACAACCTAAAATACGGCGGCGTACATTTTAAAATACGGCGTAGAACCTAAAATACGGCGGCGTACATCTTAAAATACGGCGTACAACTTGAAATACGGCGGCGTACATTTTAAAATACGGCGTAGAACCTAAAATACGGCGGCGTACATCTTAAAATACGGCGTACAACCTAAAATACGGCGGCGTACATTTTAAAATACGGCGTAGAACCTAAAATACGGCGGCGTACATCTTAAAATATGGCGCACAACTTGAAATACGGCGGCGTACATTTTAAAATACGGCGTAGAACCTAAAATACGGCGGCGTACATCTTAAAATACGGCGTACAACCTAAAATATGTCTCCGTGCATCTTAAAATACGGCGTACAACTTAAAAAACGGCGGCGTACATCTTAAAATACGTACTGTTCTTCACACCCTAATGAACCACACTGTCACCGTACATCCTACAATACGCAACATTCTTTCCATCAGTCACCAGATGTCCCCAGCCTTGCCGCGGAGAACTACACACACACACACAGTCATACAACGGGTGGACAAGGATCAACAAGAACTGGTCTGCTGGGTGTATCAGTGCGTGGTCCTCGTGTCGTGGTGCCCAGAACACTGATGGATGACCTATGATGCCCGCACCCTCTGGCACTAACAGCGACCAGTGCCAAGTTATCGTGAGCTGCCTGGAGCTTTATAACCTTTTGTGTTAACGAGAGTGGAAATAATAAAACTCATTAACATTAAACGAGAGAATTATTATTTGTCATAACTGTTCACATTTATGGATCACCTGAAAATTAATGCGTTGTTTATTTCACCTTAAGATTAATCACTTTAATGCTATGCTAACCCAACCTAACTCAATCCCTTTAACGCTAATATATGAGAGAGAGAGAGAGACTACTTCACATATAAACCACATAGTCGAGGCCAAGACACACTCAAACACGTACATGAAGTGAATATTTCTCTGGGTAAAATATCTCGGGGTAGCTTAAGGCGGAAGTCGACATTTCACACTTAAAATAGAATTAATCTTTTTGCATAGTTCTATTTATTTTTTTAACACATATACACATTTAACCTACAAAGCTGTCAGTGAGAATTGTATTTTTACCAAGCACCTTTTCATAATTTATTTTATATGTATTTTCTAATGTATTTTATGAAAGAAGTTAAATAAATCACCAAAGATCATAGATTATCGTCTTAAATAAATTAACTATTGAGTACTAATAGAGTAAATGAAGCAATATTGAAAATGCATAAAAAATATTTCTTTCAAACATTTCACAGGTAAATTGTCGGGGCTTTAAACCTGTGGAAGAACTGGAACAAAATTACATTCATCATTTTTAATCATACTCTCGAAAAATCGCCAAACTTTTTAGTCGACCGCTGAATAAAATTTGAATATTTGTGTCTGTGGATCAAGAATTATGATTAAATTGTAGAAAGGAGTGAGTGTTGGGAGGCGAGACTCAGTGACGTGTTGGTGAGAAGGAGGTTATTTTATATAGAGAATAATTGGTCAGATGGGGTCACGTGAAGCTTAAGCAGGTCAGTTTATTTCACCTGATGATTAAACACCTCAATTCAACCTAACCTAACCTAGCTTAACCTATTATCATCTAAATTAACCTATTCAAACCTAACCTACCTTAACCTAATATCTAAACTAACCTACTCAAACCTTACATAACCTAACCTAAACTAACATTAATTAACCTAACCAATCCTCATATAAACTAACCTAACAACCTAACCTAACCCCTGTAAGTAGCGTTAGTGTTCAATCAGCAGGTGAAATAAGCAGGTGGCCCGTCAGACCTGTCATGACACTCATTCCTGTGGTATTGATCTGAGAACGGTGAACACTGTTGGCACTGGCTCTAAGGTGGCACTGATCCGGCTGATACTTACCCACTCCCCTTCCCCCTGGTGGCACTGACTCCTGGTAGTGCCGCCCTCCTGTATGTACTATCTCCTGCCTACGTTGACCTTAAGTGACAAACTCTGGTGACCTTGACCCCATATGACACTGACCCCTGGTGGTACTACTGCAAACTAAAACCCAATAAAGAATAAAAACAACACTAAAGACGTTATATAAAAACTATGAAAAACGAACATTACAGGACACGTACTGTACTTTGAGCACTTATTAACACAGTTCTTAAGTAATTTCCGCTCCACTATTAAAACAATTATATATCATTAACACTTATATATCACGAACACTAATATATCATGAACACTTATACAACATGTTACACTTGTAATTATATCAGCACACTTATACACAGTGTCCACACGGTATTCTAGGCCAGCAGTCACGCCTCCACGACCACTGTACCACGTGTGTAGAATTAGTCAACTTCTGATTAACGCGTGTTTCCTAATTATATATTAATCCTGTGGTTGACTGGGTGGGTGCGTGGGTTCCTGCGTGTGTGTGTGTGTGTGTGTGTGTGTGTGTGTGGAGGAGTCTGTCAACGGAGGACAAATGGTATGAGTGTGAAATGTAAACGCGTATGTGTGTGTAATTTAGTGTATAAAACACACACACACACACGTTTATAAATAGAAACACACACACACGTTTGCACACAAGAAATTTACATACGTACATATATGTATATATAAAAAAAACACACACACACACACAAAGAGAGTTGTGTACATAGCGTCAGGGGACAGCTCAGGAAGACCGGATCCCTTTTCAGCCGCACTGGTTAATGTACAGTGCGGGCCCGGAACATGATCCACTAATTGAGTAACATCCAGGTTCTACAACATTGCCGGGTAGACAGAGGGAACCGGAACATGGGAACCTGTCCATAGTTCCACTCTGCCCAGAGGTGAGCTACTGTAAGGTCCTCTGGTCTGTGATGCGAGAATGATATCCACCATACCACAGGTCACACATCGCTATACATACTGTACGGGAGAAACGACCACACAAATATTGTTCAGCAAGTAATGAGACTAACGGTACGGAAAAAAAGGGAGATATTTTATGTAAGATTTCAATTAACTCAGTCCTCCCGTTCCCCCAGCCCTCCCGTTCTCTCAGCCCTCCCGTTCCCCCAGCCCTCCCGTTCCCTCAGCCCTCCCGTTCCCCTTAGCTCTCCTTCCTTCCAGTAGTCTCCTCTCCTGTGTAGATCGCCCCCCCCCCCCGCTTGAGACACTCCAGACAAACCTCCTCTTGACAGTGTTGAACATATCCATCGGTGGGTAGTTAAGTTTTTGTCTGACTTGAGACGGCGACCTCGAGGCAATTATTTAACTACAGGAAATAGAAAAACGTCACAGGGAGCAGAGTCTGGTGAGTTTAGGGTATAGGCTCTAACTATGAAGTCTAAATCGTGGATGTGTCTTTGGTGGGGAAATATGATTGGTATTGGCAGTTGATGCAAGATGAACTGTGAGCGTTTTCCTCTGAGTGTTCCCAGCAGGTAGTATAACAGCAGCTGGGAATAGTCATTTCTGGTAACAGTCTTTCCTCTGGGTATAAAATGGTCATAAATGATTCTTTTTTTTTATCGGAAACCATAATGTGTGTCACATATCCCCAGCGGTGTGAACGACTGGTGTTTTTCTAGGGCGTTACCTCTCCCGTGAGCCTCTATTGTGATTGTTGACATTTTGTTTCTGGGTCAGAGGTGACGCCATCACCCACAAAGTGTAGTTCACGAGGTGGTTGATGCTTCCACTGCTGACAAATGAGCACATGACCCGATGCACCCAACGTGCTACAGACCCTTCGGTACGCAATACATCATAAATAATAGTCTGAGATGCTCCCACAACCCCAAACCTTGGCCAATATCTTTGACTGTACGACGACGATCATCACGTATTTTTACATAACCTCAAGGTCTCGTTTTGGGCGGCTTTTCCTCGTCTCATCTTCAGACATCTCGTGACCCGATCAAAAATGTTTTGTACCACCGCAAGACTCTTATACGAGGCGGACCTCGATCCTAGTGAGGAGGTTGGATTACATGGTTAGTTCATGTCACCGCAGCCTCCAAAGGTTGATGACTGTTTGTAGTTCACAGCACAGAAGCCAAGTTAGGTTGGTAATAACAATTCCTTCTGCGAAAGCTTTACCAAGATTAAACAATACACTGAAAGCCTTAGAACTCACTGATGAAGGATGAAATCTATTATAATGTGTCCTTTGAAGTTTATTCTTGTAACATTAATGAGACTCCAGTGACGATCCCAGTCTTATTACTTACTGAACGACCCCCCTCCCCCGCGCGCATCCCCCACACACACCTAAAAATTAGAGCTTTCAGGCTATCATTATATATATATATATATATATATATATATATATATATATATATATATATATATATATATATATATATACATGAACACGACGGACACCACAATAACACAAACTATAATAACACAGAAAATTGACACTGCATCAACACAGGCACCATAATACAAACACACACACACACACACACACACACACACACACACACACACACACACAGTAAAACAATACGCATTAACCTCAATAACAAAAACATGTACACCAGAGAGATTTACAAAGAGTAAAACGCCACAACAACAACAAACACAGCAACAACGTCCAGCCTAGAGCCTGGTGCCTCTTGTCACAGCCAACTGGGCGTGTCTGGTCAATATATTCAACAACAGCCTACATTCCGGCACCAACCTCGTCTAAATAGAGACTTTTCTGTCATCTTCGGGGAAAAGTAACCCTAAACGAGTCCCAAACATCCTCCTTAATTTCAAAAAGAGATCTAGGATGCCAGGAAGCGTCTGAAAAAAACAAAACACTAACAAAAAAATAAAGGAACAACGACGTACACAACAACTGGTATGGTAATTTACATGCAAATTTCAACCTTATGAGGGGAGTGTATAAAGTTGAAAATGTACTGCGTACCGGAGTCAGTTAATGATCTTAGACACAGGAGGCGAGGGAATGATTATCAGCTGGGAACGGAGAAGTGTTTCACAGGTGTCACATAACAATAAGCGATGACTGCTAGGCGTGATGACCCTGAGCTGCCAGCCATCTGGTGCTAGAGTCTCATACTACAACCCCAACTTTACCTCATTATCGTGATCAGGATGTTACTCTTGCTGCGAGGTTCACGAAGAAGACGGGGTATAATAATCTGCCTTGTACCTAAATTCCTATATGTATCGGAGAATAATTAGTCACAGTAAACAGTAATTAAGTAACATAAGAAAAGTCCGAAGGAAATTTTCTGTAAATCTACTACCTTGATGTTGCGTCTCAACGGTTACCTGAAGAACGCTTAACCCAGGTGAGTCACTGTACAAGAAAGATAAAGTATATTCTCGGAACAAAGTCTTTCAGATGTTGTCAACCGCCTGCACCGGCGGGTTAACAAGATAAAAAGCTGTTGGCCGGTGCTCACAGCGTAAAAAATTAAGGGATGATGATTTCAGAGAGCGAGGGAGGGCGAGCTGGGACACCTCCGGGGCGGCCCTCACACACACTTGTCATGAAGATCATTTGCAGGATTTTATGAACCTCTTTGATACCAGAGGCAGAAAATGTTGAGGGATTTTTGGACAAAGTTTTTTATTTTTTTATTTTTTTTTACCTCGTCGTTCCCCTGATGGCGTGCGTGTACGTCTGGACGACACGAGTCTCCTCTTCACCACGCTTCACATTATGTGTCTCAAATTTAATTACTGATGAATTACTGAGTGTGTGCAAATATTCTGACTCAGTACAGGCACAGGGTAGGGAAGAGGAGGGGATACACTATAGGAAGCAACTCCCTCTAGATGAAAGTTATTTATTTTCAGCTGACCTTAATTACATTTTCTTTTATCTGGCAAGACTTCTGCTGGCGGCGAACAGTAAGAGCACGGGACAGTAGTGCTTTGAGGACCTTAATACTTTTTTGCAGTCACAATATCTTACAGAATGTGAGGGAATGTTTAATTATGTACCCAGTTGCATTTTAGTTTACATTTAAACTTTTCTTCTTTTTACTTAAGTTTGTGTTGGTAGACTAGTTTCATCTGGCTACCGTCCTCTCATGACCCGTGTCTCGCTCTCCTCTTACATCACACATACATGTTTACCGTGGCAGGTGAGGTGTGAGAATTTTCCCCCTTAAGTAGTACTGACCGGAGCACCACACCACGCATATATAAACAAGGGTAAAGACGACTTTAGCACCGGGCGGTGCAATAAGCACTACCATCACTATCAGGCCAGGAAAGGGAAAACATCAATAAATCACGACTGGCTGATGGAAACATTATATCGAGGACACACCCAAAGAAACACATTGCAGGTCTTATCAGCCACGCAGGTATGACGTAACTGTACGCTAATTACAGGTGTTTCCTCGTGTTGACATTTGGGGACATTAATTTTGGTCCACACTTTTAATGTAAAATTTTTGTCTTTTAAAACCTGATGCAAAATATTAAATTAATGGATTCTAATAAACTGTATATATATATTATATTTGGTTTTCCTGAACGAAATTGTAACACGAAAGAGTGACTTATTACTACACAAAAAGGAGCCACCTCAGGTACATGCCCTTCACTTGTGTGTGTACGTTAACTCTCTCTCTGAACGCTGCATCCCACCGCCCAGTCTGGGATTTAATAGACCTTCATATGGTAAGCAAGTGATGGGTGTAAATTCTACAGTAGAGGGGAAGATAATGCTATTCTTCCCTCTACTAGACGGGGGAATTACACTGTAATTCCCAACAGCAAAGAGATGGTGATGAGGTGTGATGGTGAGGGTGTGGTGGTGGTAGTGAGGGTGTGGTGGTGGTGTGGTGGAGATGTGGTGGTGGTGTGGTGAGTATGTGAAGGTGGCGAAGGTATGGTGGAGCTGTGAGGGTGTGGAGGGGGTGTGGTGGTGGCGAGAGTGCGGTGGGGGTGTGAGGGTGTGGTGGGGGTGTGAGGGTGTGATGGGGGTTGTGGTGGAACAAGTGTGGTATGGGTGTGGTAGAGGGTGTGGTCGGTGCTCGGGTAGTGTACTGAATAATGCACCAGGTCCACCCACTTGGTCCCCCAGGTGTGGTGGTAAAGGTATTGACCCTAAATTACTTTGTGGCGAAATTCTCAAACCGATTACGCTCAAGTTAAACACACACACACACACACACACACACACACACACACACACACACACACACACACACTTTAATTAATATCGATAAAACTAACAGACACACAGCCAAGGACACACCGCACGACACCCGCTCATAAGCCCGTGGTGTTGTTGGCTTATACGGTACAGTGACCACAGCCCTGACCCGCCCTGACCCGCCCTGCACACCTGGTCACTAAGTAAACCTCCGTGTAATGATTTATTGGTTTACAGAATTTTGTGACTTCCTGACTTACCCTGACATGACCTAACCTAACCAAACCTTTCCTTTACCTGACCTGACCAACAGAATCGAATCTAACCTAACATAGTCTAACCTAACCTAACTTAACCTAACTGAAGGCTGTTTTTCAGGTTAGGTTAGGTTAAGGTTAGGGTGGTTAATCTTAAGATGAATTAAGCTGGAGGGACTAATCTTCAGGTGATTCTTGAACTTAAATACATTGTTTATTTACTTAATTTATACCGATTTATTCATTTAAATATCCATATTACGGTAGTCAAGTAAACCTTTCACAATAACATGTACCTTAGTAGTTAAAATTGTAGATGGATTCATTTTTACTCTCGCCTCTCTACCTCCGCCCATCCAGGTACAGTCAACTCCCCAATAAACAAAACTCATAACTAAACTCTAACAGATTTGTTTGGCATGTGTAAATCTGAGACAATAAACCCACACAAATATGTAGAAATTTATTAGACAACTTTTACAGGTGAAATTGTCGCCGCCACAAGAACACCTCATAAAAACTTTTCCCCTCATTCAACACACTCACTGTTCACACATGGGCGATACCTGCACGTTTTTTACTCGATATGAATTTCATTTTTTTCCTGGAGCGAAGAGTCGAGGCAATTTGTCAACGCTTGGGTGGAGTGATTGACTCAGCGACAAGTTGTTAGTGAACTATCGGGCCGCTGGACTTCATATCTAGGTTAATCGATGTATTAAAACATTTGGCTCACCTGAAGATTGAACATCCTAACGCTAACCTAATATTAACCTGAGCTAACTTAACCTGACCTAACTTAACCTAACCTATACCTGCTCTAATCTAACCCAACCTAACATGACCTGATCTAATCTCACCAAACATTACCTAACGCTAACCTAACCTAACCTAACCTAACCTAACCTAACGCTAACCTAACCTTACTCCAAGATACCGTTAGTGTATTTAATCATCAGGTGCAATAAGCTGGTTTATCTAATCTGTAGGTAATCCAAACATTCCACTCTTGCAGAAAACATACACTCGTCAGGTCAGGAGAGCGTTTACTGGGCGGATTAAACATAGCCGGAGATTAATTTTCGACTCATAACACCATTTTCTTTGAGTTCCGAGGACATGAATGTGCTTTTATGTACAGTAACGCCAGCGGTTTAAATCCACTAGCACCACCTGTCTAAGCACACTGTCGCCGTCAAAACCACCTGTCTTAACACATTACCACCGTCAACATACCTGTCTAAGCACACTGTCACCGTTACCACCACCTGTCTAAACACCATCACCACCACCTGTCTAAACACCATCACCGTCAAAACCACCTGTCTAAGCACACTGCCACCGTCAACACCACCTGTCTAAACACATTACCACCGTCAACACTCAACACCACACACATTAAGTATACAAATTTATGCTTATTCTTTGATGGGCGAGGCAAGGAAAGCTGTTTATCCCTTCCCTTGTAAAAAGACACCAGCTGTTACCTGAACTCATTAACCTGGATGATGAATATGTACGGTGGGAGGAGAATTACCTGCACACCTGTACCAGCACCACGAAAAACCTAACCTAACCTAGATAAACCTAACCTAACCTAACCTAACCTCACGTAACTTAAGAAAACCAAACCTAACCTAAACGTAGTCTTTCTGTTGAGTCAATTCGCTTAGGTTTATTTCACCTGATGACTAAATTGCCTAAACACTTGGGTCGGGTCGGGTCGGGTCGGGTCGGGTCGGGTCAGGTCGGGTCGGGTTAGGCTTCGTCACCGTCGAAAAAGTTACGTCTTGATGCAGATATGATAAATTAGTTTCAGTCGTAAAGGAAGGATCGTCTCCCCGTATCTGTCCTCCCCCACAGCCATAACTTGATCTCTTAATACAGGTGTGACCAGTTACTTTCCAATCTCTCTCCTCTATCTCTCCCTCTCTCCAGCCTCCTCCCACTCAGAGAGAGAGAGAGAGAGAGAGAGAGAGAGAGAGAGAGAGACGCGGAAGAAATAGGTGATATACGATGACCCCTTTAGAGAAACAACAGGTCGTCTCAACTGTAATAATGAGTTAAGTTACGACTGGGTAGAACACTTCCCTCCTACACATTCAACACACTACCATTAAAAAAAATATCACCCGACTTTCACCCATCGTTTAAATAAGTCCTTTTAGAAGCCTTTTTAATCCTAATTGATCATTTCACCACTTATCAGCAAAAAGGATTTCGGCCGGTTGGTCTGTTACTTCGTTATGACCTTTATTGACAAGTGTTATTACGATAGTAGGCCGTCAGAGTACCCGGTAACGGAGAAAACCTGCCATATTTATTACGGCCACACTGGATAACACCCTTCTCACATCTGTCACAGGCCGGGAATGGAACTCAGGACCAAGTAGTGAGAGACACGATATTTATTACCGCTTTTGGGGTGTTTTATTATTATTATTATTATTATTATCATTATTATTTTTTTTGAGGGCTTAGTCCGTCATCCAGGGATTACCAGGGTTGACCAGGCTTTGTTCCTCATTACCGGAGTTGTACACTATGATCGGGGCCAGTGTTGATGACGTGATAATTATAATGATGGGTATCGTGTGTGTGTGTGTGTGTGTGTGTGTGTGTGTGTGTGTGTGTGTGTGTGTGAATCTGTGTCGTAGTTGGCGGAATTAAGAGTCGATTCGTTTCTAATCAATAAGTGGAATTTGTCAGTTGATGTTGTAATTGGGATTTGATTTAGTTAGTGGTTTTACTTTTTTGGTATAACGTAGGATTTTATTAATATTTTTTTTGCAGCTACATTTCAACAGTCGTGCTCACTCCTACTATCGTGTCTGGGGCGAGTCACCTGTCGACGGGTAAAGCGGGAGGGTTAATGGGGTTTAAGGGGGGTAAAGGGGGGGTTAAGGGGGTGGGGGTTAAGGGGGGTTAAGGGGAGGGGTTAAGGGGAGGGAGGGGTAAGGGGGGGAAAGGGGAGGGGTAAGGGGGGAGGGAGGAGAGGGACTAGGAAGGGAAGAGGTGGGGGTGAGGGGGATTTACCGCGACCCTTCATCAAGTAGGAACAACGGCTGAAAATCCTGATGGATGGTTTAAGTTATGATCATGTAGCATCTGTGACGTGTGTGTGTGAGTGTGTGTGTGTGTGTGTGAGTGTGACGTGTGTGTGTGTGTGTGTGTGTGTGTGTGTGTGTGTGTGTGTGTGTGTGTGTGTGTGTGTGTGTGTGTGTGTAAAACCTACAGATTCATAACACACACAGTAAATTTATATACGTCATTTATACATATATTCAGATTAATCTACATATAAATAATGGATCTAATACGTACTAACCCTGATAATGTTTCTATTTAACAACTTCGTAAGGACTCTTGGAAGGCATATAAGAATAACAAATAAATAAAGTAATAAACAATAAAATAAAATTCCTGTTGACATAAGCATACAATAATACCTAAGTACATCGTCTAAAAACATACGAAACAATAAGACTAAGAACAATAGCCCATAATAATTTTCGTTCAGTATATCTCCATGACAAAGACTCATATAATTTACATGATTAATTATTAAGTCTCATCTAATTAGAATATTTCACAGACAGGGATTTAAAGTGTGTCAAGTCAGTTTTGGCATCGAGGGGAAAGTACTGTAGAATTCAAATAAATACTATAGTAACCTCAAGAGCCATTACGAGGTGTTGGTGGTGAGAGACGAGGCTGCCGACTGAGGGAGCACTGATGTTATAACCCTCCTGCGGTGTTATCTGAGGCAGGAGGACAAATGATACGCCTGACTCGCTGAACAGGTGTGGGTGTGCTTGAACCGGTAAACATTCATGCCGGAGTATTGGTACTATCCTGTTGTGGTTCCTGGCGTGCTGTGTATTGTGTGTTGGTGAGTTAGCGTGATGGAGGGGAGGGAGGGGGGGGGCAGTGAGAGGTATCAGGGAGGAGGTAGGTAACGCAAGCACATCACGAGGCAGCGAGAGGTAGCAGGGAGGGAAGAGACCTAAGTACCTCAAGCACATCATGAAGCACTGAGAGGCAACAGGGAGGGAAAGTCAACACAGCAGATTAGGGGGGAAGGGGGAGAGGTACCATACTCACCCGGAATGTATAAACAGCACAATTACCAGCACGGCGTAAACCTCATTAAGCTCGGGGAAGATAAACCAATTAGCATTTTGGACGAAGAGAGCAATTAGTGGGGACACGGAGCACTTGGGGGTATGCGTGCGTGTGTGTGTGTGTGTATATGTGTACGTGTGTATGTGTGTGTGAGAGAGAGAGATCGCCAAAAAGCTTATCATGGTTGAGGTGTTGCGTCGGTGGGTAGCCCTGGGTCAGCCTCCAATACCGTGCTCCTGGTTTATGTCATGTGTGGGTAATGAAGTAGGTCGTGCAAAGGCTTACAGAGCGGACAAAAAGTTAATGGGAGGTGAGGAGTGTTCGTGGTAGCCCGACCTATTTCTCCTTATTGTTAGAACTTTAATTCTGATCGATTATGAATATTTGTGGATAGTTGAGAAATGGCGTCTTCTATTTTTAAACATAACCTCAGAAGTTACGTTTTTTTGGTCTCAATCGCAAGCAAACATTAATATATCCTTTACGGTGTGTGTCTTGTCGTAGCTTAACCTGACCCTCTCGCTTTGGTCTTAACCTGACGTCTACCACGATCAATAAGCTTCCAGGTGTGTTCCTCCCATTTCTAATATGACCGACTGAACACGATCCCTCGCGGCCGTCTGCAATTTTCTGAACGATAATGAACATTCACATAAGACAAATAAACATTAATGAAACTAACTTGAGATATTTCCATCGGGAAAAATAAAACAAATGGAATTACGATAATTATGATAATCTTAGCAGTCAACTGGCCACCACTTGCATCTAATTGGACTTTGAAGACAGCTCTTGGCCAGGTAATCCTCTGTGGCGCCAACAGTTGCCAATTGGCGTAATGATAACACTTCACCGCCACCAAAATTATAAGTTTCCTTAAGGCTGATTAGAGATCACGAGGCAAGGAGACTCCCACGCGGCCTTGAGAAGTCCCCGACCCTTGAGACGCTCCTCTGAATGACTACCACTATATACCCTCTCCCTCTCCTCAATGACTGTATAAGCAGCAGAGTTTATGACATTTCAGAGTAATTAAAACTATAATGGCACATTAAGTCCGCTGGTGAAACTCCAGGTTGACGACGGAGTAAATTTTGCATAAAGTACTGGAGACCAAGGCTGTAGTTGTGTGCAGGGAAAGTTGTCACTGGCCGCGACCCACCACCCACACAATTAACCCAAACAAGGGAGACGTAAAATGCACTAAATGACCTCCATAATCTGGGTTCTTTTACATGTGAAAGAGGAGATACTTGTGACCCAGCGTCCGTATATCAAGTGATGGTTGGAGTAGAGGAAGGGGGTGGAAGGACGGCGGTGATTTAATGGAGAGAGGGGCGGATCCCGAATGAGGGGATCCTCCAAGTGAAGCCCCACCCCTCCTCCTAGGTCACCAGTTAAAGTTCTTCACGCCCAGCGATTACGAGAGGAAATTCTTGTAAAGTAGGTGATGAATGTTCTTCGCGTGGTAACCAGACTGGCAGGGGTTCACGGAGGCTGCTTGTTATGTCTAATAGTGCCATCCATCACCTCCAGATTTATTGCCTTATCTTTCTCTCCTCTGTTCGTAGACAAGAAAAAACAACAAGTAAAAGAGAGCACATCCTCACGAGTATAAAAACAGACACATCCTTAATGGCTTCAAACTACATTTTCATCATGACCTGTCCCACTGCTGACCGCTGACAGATTAGACAGTCTCTCAACTCCTACCCGACAGGAAACAGGATAGGGAGACGGGGCTATCTACCCAGGATGAGGCAACGAGACAGAAGATGGGTCGCCTTATCACCGTCAGGAGTACAGGAAACGAAGGAGGAACTTAGTAGCATTTAAGCAGGTCAGGAACGAGGGATCCTACTTAGTATAACAAACAGGTCAGGGATAGGTCACAGGAGTGGAACCTACCCAACAATAACCTGCACCACATGAACCAGGACCTACCCAACAATAACCTGCACCATATGAACCAGAACCTACCCAACAATAACCTGCACCACATGAACCAGGACCTACCCAACAATAACCTGCACCATAAAACCATGACCTACCCAACAATAACCTGCAGGATAGGAGACAAAAATTCTCATCAGTTCAATATGACAACAAATAAACAAGATAGCAATATGACTCTTCCTACCAGTTATCATAAGGATCAAAATACATCAACAGAGTAATAATTTTTCTTAACCTGATGAACTCATTAACTCAATTTAATAACTCTGTGTAAAAGGTCATCGAAAGAGAATGCCCAGATTTTGATTTATAGGCTCTTAAATCTGGGTACTATTTCTCGATGACCCTGTATGCTGCCTTCAAATCTGGGTATTCCTTCTTGATGACCCGGTACACGACCTTAAAATCTGGGTAATCTTTTTTGATCACCCTGTATATATTTACGCTCAAGTTCCGATCGTGATGAAAAATGGGATAAGGTTTACAGAGTTATCAAAGGTGTGAGGACAGTGACCTCTCTCTCTCTCTCCAGCCCTGCAGGCATGAGGGGATAATACGGGATTGAAAGTGAAATGAATTGTGAGAGAGAGAGATGTGCAGTGTGTTAGAGGAAGAGGAAGCGACACTGTACTTAAAAACGCTCTTTCTCTGCCTTTGTACATAGTCAGGTAACGTGGATTACCTTTCGCATATAAACACACTATTTTGTTTTTGTTCTTCAGATTAACAACATGAATGATAACTAAATTCATGGATTACCTGAAGATTAGGCACCCTAGCGGACTTCACCTGATGATTAAACACTCTAATGCTAACCTAACCTAACCCCCCCCCCCTCGCAAGTATCATTAGGGTGTTCAATCAGGAGAATTAAACTGGGGTGTCTAATCATCATGTGAGATGTGTATACTTATCCTTACATATACGTAAATAAACTCGCACATGCATATTGTAATTCCAGTTTGCTGACAGTGAGTGACATCATCAGATGGTAATTTCCCCTTGCAGAATTATTCAGACCCTGGTTGCTGGCTCACACGGCCGCTACATATTATACTGTATGCCCGCGTCTACTCTGCTCCTCCCAGTGACTATGACCACAAACTATCATCTCATTTTCTGTCAGGTTTAGTCTTTATCATAGTTTCTTGCTATTCACTTTTTATCCCCACTACTCTCATTGCCTAAGTGTGCATTACTGATTACTTATAAATACCTTAAACTATATTATCATGATTATTGTTACCAAGTTCTCTAAGGTCATTATGAGGTGTTGGGATGAGGGTGTATCCGAGTGTATCCGGGTGTATCCGTGTGTATCCGAGTGTCTTAAGGGCTGTTTCCGCCCCCATACATCGCCGACAATGTAATGAAGAGTATCTCAGGTGGTATCCGCATCAACTCCCACAAAACGCCATGAGTGAGCTATGTCGGGGGTTCAGTAAGCTTTCGGGGGTCAAGGAACAAGGTCTAGACTTTGCAGTGTCTAGACTCGTACTTTTTCACGATTGGTCTAAAATGAAGCACCGTAGAAGGGGTCCCATACAGTCCAAATGGGTCTCATATATACCTAATAATAGACCCTCATCGTGTTTCAATAGGGCCCATAGAGTCCCACTAGGCCCCAACAGAGGATAAATAACAGCAACTAACAACCACGACAACAGATGATAACAGCAATAAAAACAGTAACAGTGAACTATAACAGCATTAACACGCACACGCACACACACACACGTACGTCAGAGGTAATTGGGAATTCCTCGCTACAATTCCTCGTAATCCACCTCGAAAATTCCTAATTACGGCGCCGACAATACATGGATAAAAAACATCTTGATGCAACTCAATTAAGTGTATATCTTTAATACAATACACCCAATTAAAAGATAAAATTTCTGTGTTTCCACCTACACAAATTCTTTACCTTAATAGTTTCTCTTTTAAGTTTATGATAAGTGTAGTCTTACGGTAAAACTGACGCCATTGTGTATATTATTTGGGTGATTTGGTTAATTAAGTGTTCATGTACAGGGTGTAGTCGTAAGGTAAATTTGACGCCATTTTGTGTGGTATGGTGTTTTAGCTTCAGTTAACACACGTGGATCCGTTTCGAGTTAGGAGGAAAATTTAACGTGCGAAGCTTTGAGGATCCGGGTACAAAATCCTGTAAACTGGAGGTAACGATACATGCTATATGTAACTTGTAAAATGTGTGCTGTAAGTGAGTGCTTGGAATATACTGCTGAGCCAACATAAATACATTTCCGAAATCCCTTAAAGAGGAATATTCTCTTTCCTCGTAGTTTATTCCTCTTACCTTGACAGTGAATATCCCTCCTTGTACGTAAAGACTATACCTGGACGACAGCTTCAGGTATATACAGGTTATATCTACACGACACAGTGAATATCCCTCCTCATATATCCTCAAGACTATACCTGCATAAAGAGTGTATTTAACATCCCACACCACCCCCCCCCCTCAAAAAAAACAAACAAACACCCAAGGGTTTAAACGGCAGGATATAAAACACCCATAATCCATGAGTAAACATCTAAGACCCTCCAAATTCCCTTTAAAAACACACCAAGACTTAGACGGCAGGATATAAAAGCAATTCCCATAACCAGGATATAGCCAGGAGAGGAGGAAGATGACATTCCTGGTTCTCCATCAAGAAGAAGGGAAAGGTCGACCCGAGATGGAATGGTAGTGGGGTAGGAGGGAGGGATGATGGAAGGGGGCAATTAAGCGGGACCACCACCTTATGAGGCGCTCCCAAAGTCTTCCGTCTTTTAGGGCTCCCAGGGCAAGATCGGTACCCAGGATGACCTCTGAGATACTGACGCCTCCCAGCTCAAGGTAAAACCCCCCTTGATAACGAGATTACCTCCCCCACCCCAAATCCCTCAGTGATAACAATAACAAAAACAATGACAACCACCAAAAATAATAATAACATATAAGCTTATAACAACCAGCTGGCGTAATAACTCATAACTCTAGTAAATAACAACACTCAAAAGTTATAGCTGGTTAAAATAACTACTTTCAAGAGTTATGAATACATTAACAGCCGGTAGAAATTAGTTACTGTGGTCATAATGTTAACTAGAGGCTGGCAGTACGCGTTGGGTTGAAAGTCGAACACACGATATGGCCCCGAAACACTCTTCATACCTTGGCTTAAACTACTGTGACCTCTATGGATAACTACATCACTCTTAAAAATAACTCCTGAGAAATAAAACCAATTGTAACTACATCACGAATAACTAGCTTGATAATTAAGGTAAAAAAATACAATCACTGCCTTAAACTACGTAATAATTATGCAATAATAATCTACGTAAAATAATAACTAATAACCAAACTAGTTATAACAACACCCTAAAACAAAACTCATTGACAAGTTATAACGAATGGATTAATACTGATAACTGTTATTAACGCTGTGTAGGATTAATCAAATTATAATCCCGGTGATAATGTTAGCAGTAAAGCCCGAGATTACTTTATATTTGACTCCAGTAATTACCAGAGTGACAACCCCAGCCACAACTTTTGGTATATTTCGCTATTCAGATATTACGTCCAATGATAATGTTAGTTTAGTTAATACGACCAATGATAACTAATATAAACATCAACATAAGGATCATTATCGTATGTTTCATCATCATTATCATCGAGCAGGAAATGACACAATTACGTCATTAACTGGCACGAGGCCATCACACACCTTCCTGACACCAACTAAACAGTGTCACGACAACCTCCAGCTTAATGGGGTTTTAAGGCCCAGCGTGACATAATTGTTTGTATTAACATCATGACCAAGCAGCAGTCCTTCCTGACCTAACGGAAAAAAAGAGGGGTTTTTTTTTTCGGGCTGAGTTTAGTTCGTTCAAAATTGCAGCTTCTTCTGACCTAACTGATGATGGTCTTACACTCAGAGGAGAATTTTTCTTCAATTTGTGTCATTAAATATTTACACTAACACATCTAATAACTTAATTTCTAACTTGTGTATTAATTCCTGATAAATTATTACTAACGAGGCGATCAGTGGCGAAGAGGTTATACAGTAAAGTTAAATCTAGTCAATAATTCTAGCCAAGTTATACTAAATTCACCTATAATTCCTGTTATATTTTTCTAGACTATTACCAACTCCAACTTACACATTTCGCCATAAATTATAATAATATATTTCAATAATTACAGCGATAACTCTGCAAGATAAATATTTCACTGATACTCGTAATGCAATTTCCTTTTCTGATTTTAAAGATAAGGAAACTAAACTCTCTCTAATTACTGCGGTGGTACAGGTAAAACCGTAATGAGAAGCCGAGTTAATGAGAAATATTGATAACAGCGATAAAAAAACATTGGTGCTGGTGCTGACATTGTGAGAGGAAACATGTACGTATAAGCTATAACATACATACATACATACATACATACATACATACATACATACATACATACATACATACACAGACCTGTACACACAGTTACAGACCCGTACACACAATAATACAAAACAGAGAAACTTCAACAATAACAAAACACAAAAACAAACCAAACTATTACAGACAAAGTTACAGACCACCCCCCCTGCCCCGCCCCCCCCACCCTGCCCCCGGCCCCGGCCCCCCCCCCGCCACACACCAGCGTTAAGGTCTGCAATACTCCATATCGTAAACTTGGTCTAGATGATGATTGTATGACACGGAATGTTTCTTCTTAATCTCCCAGTAAGAGATGTCTCCCGTTAGCCCTCAAAAGAGAGAGAGAGAGAGAGAGAGAGAGAGAGAGAGAGAGAGAGAGAGAGAGAGAGAGAGAGAGAGAGAGAGAGAGAGAGAGCGCGTGTTCTGTATTGTATTTTTCTCTTTTATCTCTACATGTGAGTATCCAATATCTCTCGTTATCTCTAAAAACAGATATCTCTAATATACCGATTTAAAATGCTCTCTCTCTCTCATAGACATTAACAAAATAGAGGTCTCACAATTTACTTTAAAATACAATCTCTTCATCTCTCTTCAATGTCACCGCTAAGACACGCCTCTCGCTGGCTCTAAAAGGAGACGGTTCTCTCTGTCTCCCACCAAACGATCCTATCTCGTTATCTCTCTATCCTTACCATTAACAACACGTCCATTGCCTATCTCCAAGAAAAATATATAAGACTAGTTCCTATTCACCTTGTAAACTCCTCCTTGAATTTCTGGACTATATAGATGAAAGTCCGGTATATCGAGGGTCCGTTAAATGCAGAACCTCCATTTAACGGATTATATACAGCGAGAAGTCCGCTATATGGAGGTTTCACTGTACACCATTACACTGCCGTCAATATCACTAAACTTTAAGGGCGTTTTCTCAGTTTTTCGTACGTTTGTCGCTTATCATCTTCTTGACCACAACATCTCAATTACCATCTGTTCTTATTATTTTATATTGCCATCTACCTTCTCCCGTTATACTTCTTTACCACAGTACCAGGAAGAGAGAGAGAAAGACAGATAAAGAGAGAGACAATGTTCCAAGAATCGGCAACCACTAACAGGCACGAAGAATAGACGCCGGGAAACAAGGGAAAATTTAACTGGAAATAATACTTTATATATTTTTGGGGTTGGGTTTGGATTGGTTAGGTTAAGAGGTTAGGTCATAGGTTAGAGGTTAGGTTAGAGGTTAGGCTAGATTAGGTCACGTTAGCGTAATCTTCAGGTGAAATAAGCTAGGGTGTCTAATCTTCACATGATCCGTCATTTAGACCATCACGTTAACTTAATATAAAGCAGGTAAAGGGCTACACACGACCCCTTTGTACATAAGAGCGTCGGGGCAAGAACTGTTGACTTAATAAAAAGAGAGGAGCATTCCAGAGCTTTTATTGCTGCACTCAAAACAATAGACACAGCGTTGAGGAAACAATAGATCTCCCTCGTGGTAAGAGCGACCACCTTTTAAACATTTTCTTTTGTTTAAGTTTTTTTTTTTTTTTTAGATTCAACACTGATTCTGTTGATGCCATGAATACAAAAGAAATTTACTGAGTCTGTTAACTTTGGTGTTAGGTATGAGAGAAGTTAACTGAACACGTTAACCTTCACTTTAATAACAGGCTCTATCTGAATCAGTAAAACTTAAATAAGACAACTCTCACTGTATCATTAAATTTTCACTGAATCGGTCAACTGAGTAAACCATCATTAAAACAAAGAGTTTCTCACTAAACCAATAAACCATCAATACATGTCACTGAATCAGGGAACCCTCACTATAAAACAAACCACTCACCGAACTAAAAAAAAATGCAATAAACCAACAGGAAGCCAATGAAACAATAAAACATATAGTTAATAAGAAACTAAACCAACATCAGTAAACAAAGATAAACCAATGAAATAAAAATCCATCCACCTTGAAACTGATAAACCAATAACCCCCCCCCCAAAAAAAAAACCCCACACCAAAACAAGAACAAACCAATGAAACAAAAACCAATTGACTGATAAATAAAAAAACCCCACTCACTGGCATAACACCCTCATACTGAAACAACAACATCCCTCTGACAGACACGGCCGATCATTCACTAAAACAACAGAGCGTGTTTACTTAAATAACACCTTCCTTCATGACTTATTAATAACAAAGAGTGAACTCCTATTGCTTTTAAGATAATTTTCCTACGAATGTCTGAAAAAAAAAGCAACAACACGTCAAGACAGTAATGTTCAGCGGAGTGAATTATGATCAAGGTGACGTGAGGTTACTTGGGTGATGTTGCGTTATGGTAAGTGTGTCTGTTTAGTATTGATCATTTCCTGGCTTGAGTCACACCTGAGAGAGAGAGAGAGAGAGAGAGAGAGAGAGAGAGATATTCCCTCGCGTGCGTAAAAGACGAAGAATTATCAGTCAAGTCAAAAGAGGAGAATTTTAGGCAGAGGGAAAAAAATGACCTGAAGAATAGACCCCAACACTAAACTAACCTAACCTAACCTAACCTAACCTAACCTAACCTAACCTAACCCCCAAGTAGAGTTAGGTTATTTAATTATAAACAAAATAAAATAAATAAGCTGGATGGGGGCTAAAATTCACGTAATCCATAAATTATTTCACCACCAAAGAGAGGAATCCAGTTTGACACCTGGTAATCAAAAACACGTAGAACCCCCCCAAGCAAAGCGCACTGTATGTGGCATTACACGTCGGGGTATGAGGCAACAATACGGGACAGAGCCACGTAGTACCCTCCCGGGGATTGGTCACATGGGTTCACAAATAAATATGAACTAGAGTAGGATTTGAACCCACATTTGCCTCAGTATTTGAGTTCCAGATCCTGCCATTATGTTACCCCCCACCAACAAATATTGTAAACTCATAAGATTTACGTCCTAGAAGCACAAGTTGTCAACTTCATCACCTGACCACACACACACACACACACACACACACACACACACACACACACACACACACACACACACACACCCTTAATTCGTTCCCCAAAAATACGACACAAACATCAACATAAATATTATTATCAATACCATTTTATAAGACTAAACAACTGCTACCCACCAGCTTACACTCACCCTAGTAATGCACAACACCCGCCTAGTAGCTTACCTCAAACGCCTGGTCATGTCATTACCTGCCCCCTGTGTGAGACGCCCTTACCTGTGGGTGCTGAGTCACAGAGGCTCGTAAGAATAGTCATAAGAACATAAGAAAGGAGGAAACTGCGCTGAGACTCTTCCTTGACCACCTACATTCTCTCAGCTCCGGAGGATATTTGGAGAGAATGAGGGTGTGTGTGTGTGTGTTAAGTGTGTTAAGGTGACAGGGTGTGTTAGGGTGTGTCTTCTGCCTCACAATACCTCGCTGGCCACGTCCCACCCTGCCCCCCCACCCCCTCCCGTTTGATCCTCGTCGACTCAGACAATGTAATTCAATACCGGAAGATGAAAGGCAATCAAAGGTCTCTTACACCTTGGCCCACATCCTAGCCAAGGCCAGACGCCAGGAAAGTCAAGGTCAATACTGAGTATTAGCTTGGGTGGTTAAGGTCACAGCTGATTAATTGTTAGCCCAAGTGGATAAGGTTAGGATAACATGTTACCCCAGGTGGATAAGGTCTGGATACGATGTTAGTAATGGTGGATTAAGTCAGAATAAGATGTTAGCTCGGGTGGATTAAGTCAGGATAAAATGTTAGCTCAGGTTGATTAAGTCAGGATAAGATGTTAGCTCAGGTGGATTAAGTCAGGATAAGATGTTAGTAAAGGCGGATAAGGTCAGGGCAAAATATTGGCCTAGATGGATAAGACCACAGCCGGATGTTAACTCAGCTTAATGCGAAGGTAAAGGTTGTATAATTATGTTACCCTATGAGAAGTTCAGCTCAGAGCAGAAAGAACAACCTCACCTGAAGAAAACCCTCAGCTCATGGGAGTTACCTTGATGAGCACACACCACGGTCTTAAGACACTATAAATCACGTCAAGTCTTTATTGCTCCCATACCACGTTTTAGTGTTTAATTTTCTTCCCTCTAATGTACTCATGGGGATAAAAACAATATAGCCTCTGTCAGGAATCATCCCGTGATGGAAGGTTCTGTGGCGTGGCAAGAGGCGGGGAGTCGTTTATGGGTATTTATTATGATTGGAAACTTGGTTAGGTTCGTCGCCTGACACAGAAGCCATCGTTCGAGTATGTGTGAGAGAGAGAGAGAGAGAGAGAGAGAGAGAGAGAGAGAGAGAGAGAGAGAGAGAGAGAGAGAGAGAGACTGTAAAATAATCCATACGATAATTTTGCCTCCAAGTACAACAGCCCAGACCAGCGTACAAGGGTCACTGTCGTCAAAAACATGTCGACCGTCCAGCCAAATCCTGAATAAAATGACTTCATGATTAATGTTAGTTTCACACACTCTGAACAAGACAACTGACCATCAAGGGACAGCGCCATCATCACTTGCAGGGTCACGGTCAGGGGAGGTCAAGACGGCCATTAAGGCTATCGGCTCTTAATGACCTGCGCTAATTCCTTATTACCAAGACCGACCTTCAACCTCCTGGGGTGTGTGTGTGTGTGTGTGTGTGTGTGTGTGTGTGTGTGTATATGTGTGTGTGTGTGTATATGTGTGTACTCAAGGTGCAGACCACCAACTTATGCCAACACTTGTCAGCCTCTAACACGTGATCACCTGAACTTGCAATCCAGCAACAACAACATTAACAACAACAATAATAATAAAGGGTCAAAGGAGTTTCTAATACCGTGTCCCCGAGGGCGTGTTATTAATGTCACACACATATTGTATCACCAGAGCGCTTCACTTAACACCAGTCCCTGAGATGATTTATTTCACACAGGTATTCTCTCATTCCAGTTTTAAGTGAATATCATTATCACAAACACGTATGTAATGTATAATATCTGGTGTGTGTGTGTGTGGTGTGTGTGTGTGTGTGTGTGTTGTGTGTGTGTTGTGTGTGTGTGGGTGTGGGTGTGTGTGTGTGTGTGTGTGTGTGTGTGTGTGTGTGTGTGTGTGTGTGTGTGTGTGTGTGTAAGCCTATTTCATTACCTTGCCACCACCAGTCTTGATCCGCTGTGCTCGGTGATTTATTGCCTAACTTCATCTACATAAAAGGATTGAAAAGTTTGATCCTATTCTTCTTCATCATCATCATCCCTTACGCCAGACTCATTTAATACTGTATTAGTATCATTCCTTTATTCGGTTTTCTTTCTATCTGTGTAAATATCTGGTATTTCTCCTCTTCACGTATTTTCTGTTTCTCTTCAAAAACTTCAAGTCTCTCTCGTAAATAGTTCCATAATAATACACTTCTCTCCTTTCTTTGATCTCTGATAAAGAGTATTTCAAGCGAATGATTTCTTTCTTTTACCAAAGGACATTTATGACAAAGGTCGGGTGCCTACAAGCTCACACTGGCAGCTGTGTGTCAAATAATTTATGAAATTCTTCCTCCAAGTTTTTGAATGTCTCTCCTTTATCGTTACCAGGTCACTCCTCCCTCCTCCAACTTTTAAAATTTTCAGTAAATTCTTTCCTCGTGGATGACGCAATACCCAGTAAATATGGACATAATCCTGTAGTGAGACTACTGAGGGTGTTGTGGGGCTGGCAGTCCTATGTTCATACCCAGGGACTGAGTTATTCTATTAAATACAAATATTGATAAGAAATGGCTACGGAAACATCTGTTTATTAAAAGTTAATACTGAGCGCTTTAAGGCTGTGTTGGGTGAGGCTGTTGGAGGGTCTGGAAAGATGTAATCAATGACTTGTTTCACAAAATTCAACATTGAAATAATCTGCACAAGAAACTTTTGAAACAGTTTATGGAGTTTATTTACTTTACAGAATACCGCGTTAAGGTTTCAAACATTTGTAGGTGATAGAGACGTAACACTACACCAGCAGCTGTTAAAGGTTTCACCTAACTTATGGAAGTTGTGGCTACCATAGGTTACCCCAGTACTGTGCTCGTGGCTTAACACCTTTATACCGTATTTAACAGTTAAACCTTTTAAACTTTTATTGAGCCGTTTTGTTTCCGATTGTGACCCACAAGTCATAGTTACGTAACTGTACACCCGGACTGGCTCTGTACTGTACTGGCTTCTATATGTTTACATTTTCTTTCTCTGGGGGTGACTGGCAGGTGTGAGTATGGAGAGAGTGGCCAATAACAACTTGGCTACATATCGTGCTTCTCGTCTCTATGTATACACTGTATTGCTCAGTAAATAATACCATCAAATAAAGATATACAAAATGGTATTCGTACATTCAGCAGACAAGCCTCGGAGGGTCCGGCCAGTAGTATTACACAGGAACATTCAGCTAAGAGTTCAACACAACACGCTGTTATGGTTGTCACACCGGAGCTGCTGTCGACTTCCGCTTACAAACAAATATTTGCATGTGCTAATTGTTTGCCCAGCCCCTAGTCCCTGCACTGTACAAACACACGATACTGGAGGTCACCTTGTTGTACCTTGTTAGATGAAATTAGTTTGTTGA
Organism: Homarus americanus; assembly: GCF_018991925.1. NCBI lineage: Eukaryota > Metazoa > Arthropoda > Malacostraca > Decapoda > Nephropidae > Homarus > Homarus americanus. Next base: position 3,848,861 of record NW_024742238.1, read on the forward strand.
CTGTATCTGCACTAAAGCTCATATATATATATATATATATATATATATATATATATATATATATATATATATATATATATATATATATATATATATATATATATATATATATATATATATATATATATAAGTAACGTGTGTGGTGTGTGCGCGCGCTTGCGCAAAAGCACTGTGCTGATTAAGATATTGAACCCACCCGCCCTGACAATATAGACCCTGACCCAAATTTTAGAGATGAAAACAACACACACACACAACGACACAATAAAGGTGTGGCTCTACAGTAACGTTCGCTTATTTTTGCTATGAAAAAATAGAGACGTGAGGAGGGCGACTTACCACACTGGCCTTCGTCAATAGTTCACGCTGTTACCTCATCAAACTTTCAGTGTTGATCCCTTCCACCCTGTACTCCCTACCAGCCTGTACACCCTTCCAGCTTGTAGACCTTGCTAGCTACCAGCCAGCAGGCACAAGAGTCGGCCACCTCCACCTCACACCACCAACACCTCACACCACCAACACCTCACACCACCAACACTACCACCAAGACCTCACACCACCATCACTACCACCAACACCTCACACCACCATCACACAACTCGCCAACAAACTTCCCTTTTGTGGTTGTTTGGTTTAATTAAGTCAGGGCTAATTTGGTACAGTAGGCCTACAGTGAAGCCAAATTTTGAGCCCACTAAAATTAAGTTTACCATTGAGTAAATCTTTAAACGTCAAATTCTAAAAAAGATTCCAATTACTTTATTTAACTTTCTAATATTAAATTTTTTATCTGGCTTCTAATTAATTTACCCAACTTTTGTTTAATATAACTTTAACAGATTCTTAATTAATTTGGCAGTAAATAGTTAAACTGCCTTGTTGTATTTTAAATGGACCCCAATCATTAGTTTAAACTATTAACTTTTTCATAATAAAATTCAAATTGGTTTCCAATTAATTAAGTTAAATTTAGTTGAGTTTCTCGTAATGGGGAGTAAGACAGGATACTTACCCACACGCCTATTCTCCAATTTCACCCATGATATATTCCTATTTTTCACAAGTATTTCCACCTCATTTTCCTATTATTATATTTATTCCCTTGTACATCAGTAGTTATCCCTATTCCCCTTCACCCCATTGTTGTCTCTACACCCGTATCTCTGCCATCATTCCCCTCCTATACCCGTATCTCGCCCCATTATTCTTCCCCTATTATTCCATCCTACATCTTAATTTATCTTATTTCCCATCTACCTCTGTTTTCCCCCTATTTTATTCCCCTTCTTCCTCCCCAGGGGGAAGGGGGGAGGAGGGGAGGGGGAAGGGGGGGAGAGGGGGAAGGGGGGGAGAGGGGGAAGGGGGGGAGAGGGGAAAGGAGGAGGGGGGGGGAGGGGGGAAGGAGGGGGAAGGAGGAGAGGGGGAAGGAGGGAAGGAGGGGAGAGAAGGCCGGGGAGGCTACCATTAGTCTGGCCCTGCAAACAACATAAATGGCCGACACACACACACGCCGGCTGATGATACCACGCTCACACACGCGCCTGATGGTGACCACGCCCACACGCGCCCGATGGTGACACTCTACGCCCACACACGCGCCCGATGGTGACCTCTACGCCCACACACGCGCCCGATGGTGACCCCACGCCCACACACGCGCCCGATGGTGACCTCTACGCCCACACACGCGCCTGATGGTGACCCTACGTTCAATAATATCGCGCCTGAGTAGACTTTTATGCCCACACACGCGCCTGATGGTGACCCTACGCCCACACACGCGCCTGATGGTGACCCTACGCCCACACACGCGCCTGATGGTGACCCTACGCCTACACACACACACCTGCTTATGAGCCAACGCCCACGCGCCTACACACGCCTGGTGATGACCCCACGCCTACACACGCCTTGTAGTGATCATACTCTCCCTCCTTATAAAAAATCATCCCTAAAAAGCAAAACCAATCATTATTAGTCAAATCAGTAAAGGCGGGCATCATACTGCACAAAATACACACCCAAGACCAAACAACAGATACCATGAACATTAACACTCTACTCTTTAACCCACTGAGTCCTCGAGGGTTAAACCATCATCCTCAAAGGTTTAAAACATCCTCAAAGGGTTAAAATATTCTCAAAAGGTTAAACCACCATCCCCAAAGGGTTTAAATCATCTTCCTCAAAGGGTTAAAACATCGTCCTCAATGGGTCAAAACCTCATCTCAAAGGGTTAAATCACTATCCACATAAGGTTAAATCGTCTTCCTCAAAAGGTTTAACCATCATCCTCAAAAGGTTTAACCATCATCCCCAAAGGGCTAAAACATCGTCCTCAAAAGGTTAAAACCACGTCAATTACGTCGCGAAACAGACAAGAATTACAGTCGCCGGGAACAAGACAGTCCTGGTGAAAATTCCAATAACAACACACTCATATACATGCTGGGAGTTACAACACACACACACGACACAAAATTACCTTGACAATTTATCACCAATTTACCTGGACATTGACAAGATTCCATTAAAAAAAAAAAAAAAAAACTAGGGTATATAAAACATTTCTTTACACTTTTTGTCGCTCTCCAGTAGCTTTCTCTCCCTTCCACTCGCTTTCTTTCCCTTCCACTCGCTTTCTCTCCCTTCCACTCGCTTTCTCTCCCTTCCACTCGCTTTCTCTCCCTTCCACTCGCTTTCTCTCCCTTCCACTCGCTTTCTCTCCTTCCCACTCACCTTCTCTCCTTCCCACTCACTTTCTCTCCCTTCCACTCGCTTTCTCTCCTTCCCACTCACCTTCTCTCCTTCCTACTCACTTTCTCTCGCGTTTCTCCCCTTCCACCTGCTTTCTTTCCCTTTCACTGCTTTCTTTCTCCCTTCCACTATTCTTTCTCTCCTTCCACTCGCTTTCTCCCTTTTCACTCTCTGCTTTCTTTCCCTCTTTCAATTTTGCTTTTCTCTCCTTCCACTCTGCTTTCTCCCTTCCACTCACCTTCTCCTTCCCACTCGTTTCTTTCTCTCCCTTCCACTCGCTTTCTCTCCTTCCCACTCACCTTCTCTCCTTCCCACTCACTTTCTCTCCCTCCCTCTCACTTTCATCTCTCTCTCCTCTCCTTCCATTATTCCTTTTATATCTCCGTGTTCTTATTTTCTAACCTTTCTCAATATACTGTTTCTAAGTCTCCTTTTCACTGCTCCCCACTCTCTCATTCTCTCTAACTCTCTTTATTTCCTTTCTTTATCTCATTTTTCTCATTCCCTGTTCCTTCCTACGGTCTTAACTGCTTCCCACTCTATATCTCTTTCTCTTATATTCTGTTTATGTTAGACTATTTACTGGTGTTCATCTCTCTCTCTCTCTCTCTCTCTCTCTTAATCTACATCCACAATAAATTCTCTCCCTCTCTCTCCACTTAATCCCTCTTACCCAAAACACAACCCCCCCCCCTACACCCCAAACAAAATTAAAACACAGGCACGTATGAAACACCTTCCAGCAACCTAACCTAAATTCACTCTTATTACAACGAAAATAAAATACCACGTTTATGGGCTCAAGAACACCAAAAACTTCACTTCCTCAAGGATTCATTCGGTGAAAAAAAAAATTCTTTCAATTTCAAACATCAATCATTCTTAATTCATTTCGCTGTGGTTCCTATGTCGCTAATTCTTCGTTCATATATAAAAAAAAAACTTCAGATGGTAAGTAAGTGCGAGTGAGGAGTGTTGTTGAAGTCTTAGTGTCTAGTGGTAAGGAGAGGTGGTGTGGGAAGAACGTGGTTGTGTAGTCTTGGGAGGGTTGGTGATTTTGGGTCGTTTTTGAGGGAGGGTGTTGGTGATTTGGAGGGAGAGGTTAGTGATTTTATGCATTTTGGAGAGCTGAAAAAACTAGAACAAATTGGAGAACAGACGGTCCAATTTACACAAAAAAGCTAAAAAAAAAGTTACACCATCAACAATGCTAATAAAAAAAAGCTAAAATACAAATTACAAAAGCTAAATAAAAAAAAAAGCTAAATAAAAGTTACACGAAATTAAATAAGTCACGAAAAATCTAAATAAAAATTACACAAAGGATAAAAAATATGAAAAAAAAAAAACGAAAAAATAAAAGCAAACCCCAAAATCTAAAACCAAAAAAATAATCCTGAATGAAAGCTAAGACCCTCAAACGTAATTACGATAATAAAAAAGTGATAATATAGCAAAATAATAAAGACTATAACAGGTAAAGGTATTGAACTAAAGACTACGGGACGCCTCGCTTCATAATCCCCGTGACGTGACATTTTGTTCAGCTCTCGTTAAGTGATTATTGGAGTTCCAGAAATACCGGAAACTTGATAATTGAGGAATGGCGAGAGAGGAGAGGACAGTTATTAGGGAGTGCCAGAAATACCAGGAGATTGGTGGTGGTGATGATGGTCATAGTGGTGATGGTGGTGGTGGTGGTGAGGTGGTAGATGGTGGCAGTGATAGTGGGTGATGGTGGTAGTGATAGTGGTGATGGTGGTAAAGATATGGTGATGGTATAGTGATAGTGGTAATGGTAAGAGATAGTAAGATGGTGGTAGTGATAGTGGTGATGGTGGTAGTGATAGTAGATGGTGGCAGTGATAGTGGCAGATGGTGGTAGTGAGATAGTGGTGATGGTGTAGTGATAGTAAGATGGTGGTGGTGATAGTGATGGTGTGTGTCTTAAAAGAGTAAGTTACTAAATGAAGCTGTTAATAATTATGTTTTAGACGTAGAGAGAGAGAGAGAGAGAGAGAGAGAGAGAGAGAGAGAGAGAGAGAGAGAGAGAGTCCAGCTCGTTCACCTCTGCTTCACGACGAGGACACTCCAGAAGGTATATTATAATCATCTAGGTAACGTTCGTACGGCTGTCGCTTAAACCAATCCCATCCATCCTTATTATTGGAGTTTATTGGAGTTCAACCCTTTAAAACAACTCACACGAGATAGAATACCCTTCAACCTCCAAAACATTCATAAAATAGACGATCCTTATCTTTCATTTTTGTGCAATTGATGGAAATTTAGGACCACCATGTTCCCATATATTAAAAAAAGAAGATGCCATTCTTTATCACGGAGACTGTATTAACCATCGAAGTTTATGGTGGGAGAAAGTTGGCCTATAAATAAGGCATTTCTTGAGCCAGATGCCGACGTAAATTGGGCGTAAGATATTATCCCAGCTCTATCGACTCTCTGGGCGCCACTTACGCAATAATGTTATATATCGGCCTCTCCTTATTGACGACTTAACCCGCCCACCCCAACGCCCGCTAGGTAAGTGTAAAGCCGTAAATACTGTACTGTACAGTACTGTACTCTCTCTCTCTCTCTGGGTTAAAAATATGACTCCGTACTGTAATTAGCAGAAGAATGCATTTATTCAAGGTAAAATAAAACTACACAACTCCATTATTCATAAACTAAAGCCAGTGAAATCTTTAACTAACTTATATTATTAAAATTTGAACAAAACCAACGCAACTAGATCAAGTCCCAACCAAAATTAACCCAACTTAACCAAAACCAACCTCAGTACACCAAGTCTCAACCAAAGTCAATCTAGTTACACCATATTTAACCCAAACCAACCAAAACCTGCTTATCTCACCCCAAAAGTTTCCATATCAACCAAAGTCTATTGTAGAATTTATTATCATACTATTATTATTATCCTGTTTATTATCGTTATTTATTTTTGTTTACTATTTGTTTCTACTCCTCACTCTTTTTTTCTATTTACGTTTGCTTTGTTTTATTTCTCGCGGAGATTTACAAGAGTTCAGGGATTGTTGTGGAACTTGTCGCTCTTTTTCGGAAAGTTTCGGAACTGCTTAAGACCATTTTTTGTCTTTTTTCCTTTTTCTTCATTCTTTTTCGGACTCGTGCCAGAGTTATTGGGTTTTGAGAGAGAGAGAGAGAGAGAGAGAGAGAGAGAGAGAGAGAGAGTGTACACGACACCCTTCCAATACACTGGATCTTGCGTTATGTGTTGACTTGATGGGCGGAAGGAGTTAAGGTGTGGACACAGGGAGCTATCACTGCCCACACCCTCCTTGCCCGTGCGCACATGCACACACATAACGACCCGAGGGCCCCAAGGCGTGAATTATTTGTAGATATAGAAGCTGTCGCTAGCACAACAACCTCACCCTGAATTAACGTCCTGTATCCGCCTATCGACTTACACCCAGGTTCCCAATAATTGCTGGATAAACAGGTAAAATGACTTAAAGTATCACGCTCGTAATGTGACTCTTACCGGGAATCGAACCCAAAGCCACTCGCTTGTGAGGCGATTAAGCTGAAAACTACACCACAGGTAACCTGCCGCGCGCACACAATAAATAGGTTACTTGTCTGTAAAAGACGTTTATTTCCAAGGTAGCTCGAGATGGCTTAACGAATGAGGGAGATTTTTGTAGCTATCTATCGTCTCCTTATCTCAGGGTTTATGTCATGGCTAATGCCATTTACATGTCTGAACGCGGCCAGAAACTTCTCGGCCTCGGGATACTTAAAATTTATAAAGGAGGAATAGTTTCTGAAGTATAATTTATATGGTTTATGAGGAAGATTTTTCTTTTAAGTGTGATGGACGGGGGAGTGGGTATAAATGACGCAAAACCCTCTGAGGGGTACACACGACGCAGTGCCCTCTGAGGGGTACACACGACGCAGTGCCCTCTGAGGGGTACACACGACGCAGTGCCCTCTGAGGGGTACGCATAACGCACTGCCCTTTGAGGGGTACACATGACTGAGGGGCCTTTAAGAGGTGACAATAGCGTAACTCCAGCTAGGGACGCATACTACAGATAACAAGAAAATCCATACGAGAAAAATGAGGAGTGAAGAAAGAAAATAATGAAGAGGTTCGACTAAAGGGAAACTAAACACCGAGTAAGGATGACACGAAAAGGGAAAACCTCTACTGCCTCGTGCATTGAAGGAAAGGTGGTGGGGGAAGTGATGATGGGACTGACCATCACGGGTACACTGACCATGGACACAACTAAAGGAAGAGAGGAAGGAAGCTTAGGAACACATCGTCTGACAAAGAGTGAGAAGAGAGGGACTGGTAGATATTGGTGACTTCTATATTATTATCTAAGTAACAGTTATAAAGAGGTACTGTGGAGCGCCGCCATTGGTTACTTGAGGTGTGCAGATTAGTGTAAACAAACACGAGGGAGATATAATGACTCGGGTACATACGCTTAAAGTATATACGTGTTAATATATACATGTATACACTGATACATGTGTATACTTTAGGTGTGTATATGTGTCAGTGTATTCCATGTATTTACAGACACATGTATACGCTTATTGTATGGTTTATATGTATTGGCCTAAGTGTACATGCTAGACAACACATACACCAGAAGTGGAGTTCTGTCAGTGGTGCAGTTTGGTGCGGTAGTGTGATGTTGCGGTGGTGCGGTAGTGTGGTGTTGCGGTGGTGCGGTAGTGTGGTGTTGCAATATGTTAGAGTGACAGTGTGATGATTTTGGCGGCGGCGGTTGTTGTTGTTGTTGTTGTTGTGGTGGTGATGCTGATGGTGGTGGCAGCGGTGGTGATGCTAATGGTGGTGGCAGCGGTGGTGATGCTGATGGTGGTGGCAGTGGTGGTGATGCTGATGGTGTGCAGCAGGTGATGTTGATGTAGTAGTAGTGGTGGTGATGTTGATGGTGGTGGCAGTGGTGGTGATGCTGATGGTGTAGTAGTGGTGGTGATGTTGATGGTGGTGGTAGTGGTGGTGGTGGGTAGTGGTGGTGATGCTGATGGCAGTAGGGTGGCAATGGGGTCGGTAGTTTGGTGGTGATGGAGGTGGCAGTGGTGATGATGGTGAAGGGTGGTGGTGATGATGTAGGAAGTGGTGGTGGAAATGGTGATGGGGGAGGGGGGGGGTGGAGGGGTGGAGGGGTTGGGGGGGTACACACGTGTGAGAGCTCCTGTTCAGGTGTCCGGCCACTTTTGACTAACAGCCTGGGTCCATTTCATCAAGGAGAGTACAGTGCCCCATAGTATCGCCTGCTATTATTGTTGTTACATTATACTTGCATCTTTCTTTCAAAACATAACGGACGGAGACACCAACCGCTGGAGTGGGGGGGTGAGGGCTGACTGCACACTGCGGGACATTTCTCTCAGTTCATCACCTTCATTATTCTATTCTTTCCTTTCTTTCTCTTCCTCCTACTTCTTATTGTTGTTTTTCTTGTTAGTACTTCTTTCCTCATGACTTCCATACTTCTCTCCCCATCATCCTCTTCCCCCTTCAAAAATCTCTCCCTCTCTTTCTCTCTCTCTCTCTCCTCTACGATTCCTCCATCTTCCTCTAAAAATCCCTTCCGTGTTCCTGTACTCCCCTCACTCCCTCCAGCCTCCACAAAAATTGAATTTGTCTCCCGCTCCTCTCCACTCTCCCTTTTTCTACCTCCTCACTCTTTTCTCTCACTCATTAACCCTCTTCGTTCCTCCGCCTCCTCTACTTCTTCTCACAATCCCTTCAATACCTCCAAAACTCCGCCACTCTCCTTCACCTTCAAAAATCCTCCCACCCTCCTCTCCAAATATCCTCTCCACTCCCTTCAACACCACCACCTCCTCACCCAACACCCTTCCATCTTTTCCACTCCCCCAGCGATGCAACACTCTTCCATGGCCTCCACTCCTCCAACACCTGTCCGTCTCTCCCACTCCTCCAACACCCGTACATCTCCCCCACAACATCCTACTCCCACACCACTCCACTCTCACAACAGCCCTCCACTCCTCCTAAAATCCCACTCCGCTAGAGACTTCCATCAATGGCCAGATACGCCTGACCATCAAAGTGAGGCGCCAAGTCGGCCGTCAGCACTTTGCAGAGGGCGTGGGAGGAGGAGATGCTGTGTTTGGCGTGGGGGGAAGAGAAGCTATTGGCGTGGGAGGAAGGGGAACTATTGGCGTGGAAGGAAGAGAGCCTATTGGCATGGGAGGAAGAAAACAGGAAATACCAGGCGTGGCAGAATTCGCTGTGACGTGGCGTGGGAAGAAGAGGACAGGATACATCAATACAAGAGGCGTGGGAGGAGGAGACGCCGAGTGTGTCCTGGCGTGGGAAGGTATAGGGAGACCAACAACGTGTCGTGGCGTGGGAGGGAATGGGAGTCCAGCACTGTGTCGTGGCGTGGGATCAGCTGTTCCGCCGAGGTGTTATGGTCGTCTGGATGCATGTCGATGGTGATGCTCCACAATTACCCAAGTCCTCATCACCTTCTGTGCCTCCTGCTGCGAGCTGCTTCCTCCTCCTGCTGAGTCAGAGGGCAAGAGCTGAGAGAGAGAGAGAGAGAGAGAGAGAGAGACAGAGACAGAGACAGAGACAGAGACAGAGAGAGAGAGAGAGAGAGAGAGAGAGAGAGAGAGAGAGAGAGAGAGGATCTCTTTACATTCTCCTTTTAACTTCTGATGGTGGTGTTGATGTTGTCTCTCCTACTGTTAACTCGTCAGCTGTCTGTCAGTACGTTCAGTCTTATCGTCCGAGCCGCTTCCCTTACTTCTGTTTCTGCGTCCTCCACACGGGTGACCACTGCGGAAGAGGTGGTCCGGCGTCCCTTTCTGCTGTCTCTCTTCCGTGTTGTCTTGCCACTGTCTAACGTGTTTGCTTCTTCGTTTACCTGTTCTCCTCCTCTTCACGTTTTTCTTCAACTTTCCCCTCCTGCTCTTCTTTCTCCTCCTCCTAATCTTCCCGCTGTTCTTCCCCTTCTCTTCCTCCCGTTCTTCCTTCTTCCCCTCCTCCTCTTCCTAATCCTACAGCTGCTCTTTCCCTTCACTTTTTCCTCTTCCTCCTGCTCTTCTTCCTCCTCTTCCTCTTCCTCCTGCTCTTCTTCCTCCTCTTCCCTTCTCATCGTTTATATGGCTGCTTGACTGACCATGCAAGCTCTCTCTCTCTCTCTCTCTCTCTCTCTTTTACACCGTGGTGATCTTGGAGCGGTACACAAGAGGAAGTAGTCTCCAGACAGTACGACCTAAACTCATCACGCTACACAAACACACACACACACCATGCAGGGACAACACCGATATTAACCCAAGGCATCTGTCACGTGAACCCCGATCCCTGGCAACACATATCACAAACAGGTTAGGATAGGGACAGGTGATTCTATTATCCCTTATCCTGTGATTTGGATATTCACGAAATATTGGGTTTCAACAACAAGCTGTATGGTGTTAATAGGTTATACTAGTGATACGGACTCGCAATACGTAGCAATAATATTAAGCACAAACACTACCACACATCCACACAACACCCCCACACACAAACACCCTCCCCCCCCACATTCCAAAACGCAACACCCCCACACAAGCACAACACCCACACACTTTACCGCCACACAAGCACAACACCCCGGATACAACAACACCACCAATCCTACACCCCCACACAAACACAACACCTCCCACACAAACACAACACCCCACACAAACACAACACCCCACACAAACACAACACCACACAAACACAACACCCCCCACACAAACACAACACCTCCACACAAACACAACACCTCCACACACAACACAACACCTCCACACAAACACAACACCCCACAACCCCACACAACAACTCCACACAAATACAACCCCACCCACAACACCCCCACACCCAAAAACACAGCAACATACATGAAAATTTTACTCCCAAGACCCAACGGTAAAAAACACTCTGGCGTATCAACATTTAACTGTCCAATTCTTGCCTGTGTGTATATTTTTCTCCATGTGGTTTACAGGTATTGTTGTTGTTTTTTTTTCCTCCCCCGACTCAAAATTCCAGTGTATTGGCGCCTTTTGACGGCTTTATTTGTTTTTTACGTACCCCGCGCGTTTCTGAGTGAGATTCTGTCTGTGTTTTACTTGTAACTCTTTCATGTGTTTATGTTCTGGGAGATTGGAGACGTAGTTTTCTCCCCCCCACCACACCCCCTCCAAGAAAAAAAAACAAGTTCCATCCATCAAAGTCAGAACAAGTTTCGTTTCTGGGTGGTTGAACTTATCAGTGACCTGGATTCCAAAGAGTCATAGATCAAGGTCATTTCTCGTTGGTCCTTCTACCCCTCCCCATTGCTAACGGGATTGATGATATAGGAGACGTTTGTAGTTACTTAACGCTATTAGTGGCAATGATGACGACAACATTACGACAAAGGCAAGAGTAACAGTAATGAGTGACAACAACAAAAATGACAAAAGCAAAAATAATGGTGTCGTCAAAAACAACGATGGCTAAAAAAAAAAAAAACATTGACCAAAAATAATAATGTGGACAAAAACAATAATGATAAAAACAATGACAAAAACAATCATGGCGACAAAACAACAAACAAAAACAAGTGCAGCACTATACCTGTTCGGTCGAGGCAGCGTTGAACTTGCGGTGAATTTATCTGAAAAGAAAAAAAGATCAATGTATCAGCAACACAAGATTAATTTATTACCTGCGGATTATTACCGACAACTCAACTTGCGACTTTTTGACAGACTGGTCCATGTACAGTCAACCAAATATGCATTGACCTCACCTTGGCTCTCGTGCTCGCAATTTTACCTGGCAATACTTGGTGAAGTAAGGCTGTATGTAAAAGTGGTTGTGATTAGTGGATATATTTTCGGCTGTATTACTGTCAGGATAAACAATTCAAAGGTAGGGCTTTTATAATAATAAACTCTTCATCAATATTAAAGATCCTGAAAAATTATCAAATGTTCGTATATATGCTTAAATATTAAAGGAAATTTAATGAGAATCTTGTGGCAGCCCTTGGTGTATTGCGGTGTCAATTCATCAATTAATTTCCCAAATATACGAACATTTGATAACTTTTCAGGATCTTTAATATTGATGAAGAGTTTATTATTATAAAAGCCCTGCCCTACCCTGGGGTGCCTAAAGTTCAGGTGGTCCCCTGGGGTGCCTAAAGTTCAGGTGGTCCCCTGGGGTGCCTAAAGTTCAGGTGGTCCCCTGGGGTGCCTAAAGTTCAGGTGGTCCCCTGGGGTGCCTAGTCTGTGTGTCCCCTTAAAACAAAGTCAGTGGTCCCTCTGGGTGCCCAAAGTCCAGGCATGGTCCCCTGGGTGCCTAAAGTTCAGTTGGTCCCCTGGGTGCCCAGTTCAGGTGTCCCCAAAATGAAGTCCAGGCATGGTCCCTGGGTGCCCAAAGTCTCAGGTATCCCCTGGGGTGCCTAAAGTCAGTGTCCCCTGGGGTGCCCAAAGTCCAGGTAACCCTCAAAAGCCCAAAAACTCAGGGGTCCCCAAAGCCCAGTTCAGTGTCCTGGGTGCCAAAGTCAGGTCCCCTAAAGCCAGTCTCAGTATCCCCTGGGGTGCCTAAAGTCCAGTATCCCCTAAAAACAAAGTTCAGTTGGTCCTAAAGCCTACAAACTCAGTGCCTAAAGTCTGTGGTCCCCAAATGAACAGGGTCCCAATAAAGTCTGTGCAGTCCCCAAAACAGTCCAGTGGTCCCCTGGGCCACCACCCAAGTGCCCAAAGTTCAGGTGGTCCTGGGGTGCCTAAACACCCAAACCAAAGCCAGTTGGTCCCCCTGGGGCCCAAAGTCCAGGGTCCAACCTCAGTGCCAAGTTCAGGTGGTCCCCAAAATGCAGCCAGTGCCTCCAAAAGCTCAGGTGCAGATCCCCTGGGTGCCTAAACAGTGGGTCCCCTGGGGTGCCTAAGCCCAGGCACCTGGTCCCAAAACTGGTCCCCAAATAAAGTTCAGGTCCCAAAGGCCAAACCCAGGACCAAAATGGTGCCACCCCAAAAGTCTCAGGTGGTCCCCAAAATGGAACAGGTCCCCCAAACCAGTCCATGGTCCCCCTGGGGCAGTCCAGTGGTCCCCAAATCCCCAAAGCCCAGTCCAGGTCCCGCGCCCAAAACAAGTTCAGTGGGTCCCCTGGGGTGCCCAAAGTTCAGGTGGTCCCCAGCCAAGTCCAGGTGGTCCCCTGTGCCTAAAGTTCAGGTGGTCCCCAAAGCCCAGTTCAGGTGGTCCCCAAAGCTCCAAAGTTCAGGCGTCCCCGGGGTACCCAGTCTAGGGTGATCCCTAAAGCTCAGGTGGTT
>NW_024742238.1:3862088-3872399 GCF_018991925.1 Homarus americanus
AGGATGTCCCATGAGCACTAAATTACTTAATATGAGGAAAAAACTAGGTATACCCAGGGTTAAAGATAGAATAATTGAAGTCAACCTCATGATAGCCCTGAGGCTTCTGCGTGGTGATCCTGATAACATTGTTTCCTTAAAATTGCTAGAATGTATGAACCATGGGACTACTGAGTCTAAATGGATCCAAACTACAGCTACACATATGAAGATATTTGGACTAGACCACCTGTACAAAGTTGAGACACAACAGCGCTTCCTGCCACCCTGGCGGACAGGTCCCTTCGATATCACAATACCGACGTATCCGCCTAAAAAATTAATTATACAAAGCATTTATCTCCAACACACTGCCAAATTGAGAGCCCTTGAACACATACACACTCTACAGACTGATGATAATATCACACAGACCATCTACACTGATGGATCTCTTAACACCGCCTGTGGGAGGGCTGGAAGTGCTATTGTTGTGACTCAACCTGATGGTAATATAATTGAGAAAGGAGTTAGAGTTAACAACTGGGCATCCACTCTACAAACTGAATCAGTTACCATACTCTGACAGTCTCATCATCACTGACTCTCTATCCTCACTACTTGCCCTTGGTACCCTCGACTCAGGTTGTCACGATCTTGTCTCTGAAGCCAGACACAAATATGCGTGCCTTGTTGACCGGGGTGTCAGGGTCAAACTGTTGTGGATCCCCTCTCACATAGGCCTCATAAAACATGACAGAGTTGATGCCCTCGCCAAACTCGCGTCTAACAAAGACACCGTTGAATACAATTTGGGTCTGTCAAAAAGAACCCTTAAAACTGTAATTAGGAAAGAACTTATTGATGAGTTTGACGCAAGTAGACAAGTGCAAACAGGCACTAGTCGATCCATAGTTTACCATGATGAGATGTATCAAGGAAACATGTATATGGAGCAAGTAACAAGATCACTAGATTACAAGATGTTGTAACTAGATTAAGGTTAGGATATAAGTACCTCTGGCAGTATGTTCCTCAAGCAGATGTAAACAAAACTAAATGTAAAGTGTGTGGCTATACATATGGCCACACACTTGAACACTACGTCCTCGACTGTGTGAAGATAGAACCTTTTAGGGACAGGTCCAAGCACACTGTGTGTGAAATGGCACAACACTTCATCTCTAATGGCAAGATAGCCGACATATTAAGATTGTATCCACTTTTTTGCACTCAGTAACTATATCAGTTCTCATGTACAGAACCAAATACGCAATGTGCTTGAATACCTCCCACGTAAATGTGAATAACAAAGTGTGAGGCCAGACATACTGCCTCACACGCCTGTTCTCACACATTTGTGAATAAGTTACCCTTTATGTATAGAACTAAACAAATAATGTAAATGAAATACTGTGTAACTTTCGGTGCCATAATATCCTGACAACCGGGGTTAATTATTATGACCCTTTGTAAACCCTACTCTGTAATCCTTTTGCGCTACCGCTCACAGGATGAGTGTGGGGTGCACAATAAAGTAGCCGCTGCAAGCGGCAAAATCAAATCACCACACTATAAACGATAATTCATCCCCTCCCTCCTTGCCAGACGCGAGATTATAATATCCAGGACGTGCGGCGCCTCTCTATGGAAGCATCACGTACAGTCAGAGGCCGCCATAGCACTCCCAGAATTAGATTTGCATACCTTCAATCCTCGCCTTTGTTCCTTACAGCCGTCGACAGAGTTGTTCATCCCTCTCCTACCTAGAATGTGACACAAAGGACTGAGTCTGCGTGTGGGGGTAGTAGAGCGTGGGTTGATGGGTTGTGGTAGAAGGCTGATGGGTTGTGGGTTGATGTAGAAGGGTATGGTTTGTTGATCTGAGTGTGGGAAGTAGAAGGTTGTGAGTGAGGGTTAGTGGGACGAGTTAAAGGTTCTGTAAATAACCTCCTGTCGTCTCTCGTACAAGACAGTTGCCCATCATCGGTTAATTCGTCTTCACACAACATACAGTAGCGTGCACCTACTTACCATCATAAACTAAGAAAGCCAAAGAGTATATATAGCGTTTTGTGTGATCATCAACTATTCTTAAAACACCATAACAAACATAACAGTGGTGAAGACAACATAGACCTACAAGCTAAAGTCCCAAGGTAACATTAAGGTGACAACTCGAGTGGGAATTAAAGACAATCACCATTGGTTATAATAAGGTGGGACAGCGGTGACGACCCGCAATCACCAGCAGTGTTATTAATGTGACAACCAATTACCACACTGTTACATAAGGTGTTAAGTGGCGGGACTACCAACAATATACATCGGTTACATATGGTGACAGCTAGGAGATTCAAGTACTACTGTATATTCATTGTTATAAACGTGACAGCTGTTGCAAGTGCTGTTATAGAAGGGTATGGGTTGAGGGGGTGGGTTGAGGGCGTGGGTGGTGGGTTGAGGGGGTGGGTTGAGGGCGTGGGTGAGGGCGGGTGGTGGGTTGAGGGCGTGGGTTGAGGGCGTGGTGGTGGGGTTGAGGGCGTGGGGTTGAGGGCGGGTGGTGGGTTGAGGCGTGGTGGTGGGTTGAGGCGTGGGTGTGGGTTGGGTGCGGGTGGGTTGAGGGCGTGGGTGGTGGGTTGGGTGCGGATGGGTTGAGGGCGTGGGTGGTGGGTTGAGGGCGTGGGTGGCAGATAGAGGTAGAAGGATGTAAGTTGTGTTATTAAGATGTGGGTTGTGGGTTTTCTCTGTGTTATGAGTTGGGGTTGGGGTTGGAAGCATGGGTTGTGGAAGTGGGTTGAGGTTAAGACTTGTTGGGCATGGGTGAATTGGGCGATGTTGGGTCCTCACTGAGAGACAGGGGTTGGTAGTTATGGGTTCAGTTAACGCGAGGATGCATGGGTCGAGGGGCAAAATCGAATACAAGGACTTAACCTAACCTAACCCAACAAGAACCTTACTCGACCCAAAAATAACTTCTTTTTTTTAACTAATAACTTGATGAGTAATAATATTTGGGGGTTTCTCTCCATTAACAGAGACTTTCAGTTAACGACTCTAGACCCAATTAGATATTTCAACGAATACAAATCCACAACTAGGAGCAAAAAAAAAAAAAAAAAAAAAAAAACTAAGCACATTGCAACATTTTTCATGAGTATTATACATCCAATTTGCAACAATGCTGTCACCAACATCCCAATCAATAGACAAAAAATGAGTCACGTTGTTCTCATTTGTATTTATTTCCCATTAGAGCCACACCTTTGATCTGGGGGACAGGTAGTGTTTGTATTACCAACAGCTGTGTACAGTTCCATTACGGCTAAAATAACGTCATCGTGTTTGCTGTATTCATTCTGTTTTTTTGTGCGTGTAGTGTTTTTTTATCTCCCCCAAACACCTGCGTCGGTAACATTCACTATCACCGTGTTACGCTATATGACCGTGTTACATTATATCACCGTGTTACATTATATCACCGTGTTATACTATGTCACCGTGTTACACTATATCACCGTGTTACACTATATCACCGTGTTACACTATATCACCGTGTTATACTATATCACCGTGTTACACTATATCACCGTGTTACACTATATCACCGTGTTACACTATATCACCGTGTTACATTATATCACCGTGTTATACTATATCACCGTGTTACACTATATCACCGTGTTACACTCACCTTGACTATCCTATCTGAATCAATCACTAACTATTCATAATGGCCAAACCTCGTAATACTCTCCTATTTATATCACTACTATCACCTACTTTAACACTGACTGGGATTATTAAAGTCTTTTATCTGAATTTCGACTGGTATTGTGCATGACTTGCTATACCACATAACCGATACATTTACTTGGGGGGAAAAAATCAGGGTAAAAATTATCGTTTCAGCCATCCACCTATTTGAAATGAAGGTCAGAATCGTTCAAAACACTTAAAAAAACCACCGGAAAAACATAATTTAAACCTAACCTAACCTAACCTCGCTGGGTGACTGAAACGATAATAGCAGCAAAATCAGATTAACCTTCCATCCCGCTTTACTTGTGTGTTTTCGCGGAGTGAGTGGTAAGAGTTTTTAGTGAAGGAGAATAAGGTAATATTATTTAGTTTTAGCCACTGGTTGTGTTGAGCGAGTCAGCTCCGGCCCACAACAACTTCACTCACTGCACAGCTCCCGCCCACACTCACAACATTCCCCACATTAACCTCAACAAACACAACCCGTGTTGACTATTATTTACCTCTTGATTTTCTATTCCCTCCGCAACGACGACACTTTATACACTTTCTCACACGACAACAACGGCAACGATTCTGACCATCGCGGTTCAGGACTGATTCAAAAAAGCAGGTGTCGGAGCTTCATGGGGCTAAATGAACCAGTCTCATTACTGTGAGAAAACGTCATTGTATCTTTCTCTATGAATTTACCATTTGCCTGATTCGTTGATCTAGAACCCATGTGGCCCACTGTGATGATGGAGGGTCACTTATGCGGCCCACTAACTAACTGGGTTGCCCACCACCGCCCTACATAATATTGGAAACTTGTGTGGCAACGTTTCTCTATATCCAATCACGATATAAGAGTATAGTAACCAAATATTACTGGCTACATTATTGGTCTCATAATCAAATGTTTTCATATCTTGCTCTCACATTAGTGATTTGTGTATAAAGTCGCCAAGCGTAAACAGCTCCACCTCTATGGGATGAATATCATAACTGAAACCGAGGACTCACAGAGTTACAGGGTTCACTAGCGGTTCATTCTGACTACCGAGGTGACTGTACAGTACGTCCCATATAGTGACAATAACACAAAATTAGTGTTTTAATCAGAATATAGTACACTGGAACGTATTTAAAACGTATACGGATCTAATAACCAAGAGTATACACAATCACTTTATGTAATATACCTGTTTTGTAATCACCTACTCGACTTAATTTACACATGGAGGAAAAAGTTCTTATGTTTAGAGGAGGAGGAGGAAGGTCACCTGATCGTCTGCCCTCCTCCTCTTCCATCCACCTGCACCAACATATGGCAGCACTTCCAGGGTAAACGACTTGACTCCCTCCACTGATGGTGCTTTTATATACCAACGATCACACTTGGTGGTCTGCCAGAGCTCTCCTGACCTCCATACTCTTACTGAATACTGCTGTTATCAATTTCTTCCTGTGTGTGTGTATTGCCTTGTCTTGCCACCCCCTCCCCGGGTTTAATGTTATCTGGTTGCATTTGTGTGTGGTGAGACTCAATGGTTTTTAATACTGAGTAAAAAGGAGAGCCAGAAGTTTAGACATGTTTATTTCACTTGATGATTAACCTAACCAAACCTACCTTGATCTACCATAACTTAATGTAACCTAAAACTAACTTAACTTTACGTAATCTAATCTAACTTACCTTAACATAGCTCTAACCTAATATATCTTAACTTAGTGTAACCTAAAACTAACTTAGCCTAACCTAATCAAACCTACCTTAATCTAACCTAACCTAATCTACCTTAACTCAGTGTAACCTAACCTAACCTTAACTTACCTTAACCCAACCCTAACCTTAATTAACCTAACGTACCCTAACCTACCCTAAACCAACTTAACCTACCCTAACCTAACCTCCCAAGGTAACGTTAGGGTTGTTCACCTCCAGCAGAAAAAACTAGGCTGTGTTATCGTCAAATGATCCAAAAAATATCTATATACTGCATCGGTCAACGCTTTCTCAGTTCCCATGTTTCCCGCTTACAAAGGCTGTTATCAGTTTCTCCCATCTCTTCTCTTCCCGGTTTTTGATATTATCTGTGTATTTTTATGTATGGAGGATATCAATAGCTCCAAATTTTATAAATTAAATGTTTTTATACGCTATATTAACGCTGGTAACCCCGGGACAATTTGTAAAGAAAATGTAGATAATTTGAGTTGAAGGAACAGATAAATTGGATCACCTGAAGATTAGACATACTGGTTTATCTCACCTGAAGATTAACCACCCTAACTTATCCAAACCTAACTTAACCTAACCTAACTAAACCTTTCCTAACCCACCCTAACCTGAAATCACCAATCCTAGCCTAAATCATGCAGGTAGCGTTAAGGTAATTAATCTTCAGGTGAAATACGCTGCAGTGCCTAATTTAAAGGTGATCCGATTTCTAATTAATTTACCGTGATGGGAGGAAGTGTGGAGGAGGAAGGAGTGTGGAGGAGGGAGGAAGTGTGGAGGAAGCAGCAGACACAAGTAACACCAATATCAGCAGGAGGTAACAGCAGCAGCAGCAGACACACAAAGGCCCCCCCAAACATCAAGATCACTTATGTCCGCCAAAGATAAACCTGACAGCCCCGCCACCAAGCTTGAGTCGCCTCTCACTGATGGCAACTTCACAAGAGGCTGAGTGTCCAAATAAACTTTATTTCTGTGTCTGATGGAGTCAATCAACTTTCCTTTCAGCTTTCCCAGAGAGTCAGAGGCAGGCCAACAAGTCAAACGCTTTACCTCCTGATAGAAAATGGAAGATCTATTTTCTCGTTCAACTATGTACATTTTACCGCGGGGCTAAACTTTTAATTGTGATCTGAAATGTTGAAATGGTGTTCATGCTCTGGCATTTTAAGATGATTTAAATATTAATAAACAGGAGATTGGTTATACCGATTCACAATAAAATCTCAACGATATAATTTACATATTCCATTTCGAGGTGACGATGTAATTGGACACAAAATAATGGACAATAAATTCAATAAACTAAAACTGCATATCAAAAGTACTAACTATCTAAGTATATATGAATATTTATCAGGTTCAATTATCTTCAAGAGTCTCTGGTATTTAATTAATTCTAAGTGACGCTATTATTTTACGAAACGAATAATTAGATCTGGAACAAAATAATATACAACGTTGAATAAGTATCACTGAATATTTCAATTATTTTCCTTTGTATTTCTTTAATATCTGGGGCTGGGTTGGGTTAGGTTAGGTTAGGTTAGGTTAGGTTCGGCTGGGTTAGGTTAGGTTGGGGTAAGATCTTGGTTCTCAAAGCACAGGTACAAACTTAGTTCTTCATTTGGTACATCAGAAGCTATATAATATTACCTAACTTAACCTAGTCAAACCTAATCTAATCTAAGCTAATCCAACCTAACCAAACCTTATCTAATGTAAACTTATAAAACTTAATCTAACCTAATAAAATCTAGTCTAAGCTAACCTTATATAAGACCTAACCTAACCTAACCTAACCTAACCTAACCTAACCTAACCTAACCTAACCTAACCAATCAAAATTAACCTAACGTAATAGACCCTAATTGTAAGGCCTGGTTCGGGTACTTTACAAACCAATCAGCATTCTAATTCCGGCTAAGGAAGAATATATTTTCTACATTGTTAGTTCAGTTCCTGGTACAGTGAGACTCTTTCATGACTCAATGTTCACTCCCATGACCTAAAATAGTTCAGCTCCTGGTACAACAGTGAGACTCCTATGGGGTAAAGAGTTCAGTCCCGAGTACAATGAGACTCTTTCATGACTCAATGTTCACTCCCATGACCTAAAATAGTTCAGCTCCTGGTATAACAATGAGACTTGATGTTCAATCCCGAGACAACAAAAGACGTCTATCACTCAGCTATTCAGACTTAAGGGCAATGAAACTCTCTCTCTCGTCACTTATCTTTCAACCTCTACAGCAACAAGAGAGGTCAGCCTTGATAAGCAGAGACGCTAGTAGGTGGAGAGAGAGGCGTGGAGGAAGGAGAAAGAGGCGTGGAGGAGGAGCAGAAAGAAGTGTGGAGGAGAAGGAGCAGAAAGAAGTGTGGAGGGAGATATCAGGCAGGAGTAAGGAGGGGAGAGAGGCGTGGGGGGAGGAGAGAGGCGTGGGGGGAGACACCAGGAAGGATCAGACTGGGCGTGGGGACGGAACACACGCCTGACACCTGTCTAGTCAAGGCGCCTGAGAACTTGGGACGACCGTAACTCCAACAAAGTTTGCACTTGAAGTTTCCTCGCTGGGGACCGTTGTTACGACTAAGATGGTGTCCGCGCCCCTGCCACCTCTGATTTTGACCTTACTCTCATCCACTTGCCATCTGTCTACCCTGATTTTGACGATTTTCTCATCCATTTGGCGCGTGTCTACTCCGATTTTGCTGCTAGTTTCCACAGTGTGATGTCAGTCAATGTCAATATGTCGGGTATTGCGAATATCGTTTGTTGCTTCACATGATTTTATATAATTTGGAGTCTGTCTCCCGTGAAACTTAATTCTGATCTAGTTCTCCATAAGTTGTGAATCTTGATATTAACTGTAATGATCACCTGTAGATTAGACACCCCAGCTTATTCGTCTTCAGATTAACCTAACTTAACCTCAGCCCCAGGTAGCGTTAGGGTGTTTTATCATCGGGTGAAATAAGCTGATGGACTAATCTTCAGGTAATCCCACTATAATCCTGCCTAATTTGGTGTGTGTACCTCCTGCAAATGCCAAGCCGCCCACCTAAGGCTCGCCGGTTCCCGCCTAGGTCATCATCAGCTCACCAAGATAAGAGTGTGTGTGGACAACCTATTATATAGTTCTAACGGGAGGGAAGTGGCGGGGATCGCGTGCAGTACGGCCACAGTGCCCTCTTGTGCACCTGTACCGTCTGTCCACACTATATCTGAAATGTCAATGTACACTGTATACCTGCACTATCTATATACTTTGTACACCTTCACTGTCTATGTATTCCTACATTGTTACTGTACACACACACTGAATCAATGTGAACGTGTATGGCGGTTTTACAGAATAAATATCTATCTGGTATCTATCTCTGTCTATCTAACAGGTTGTCGGGACTACAAAGGCAAACTTTTCACCTGCAAAAATTGGTTTGTACTCAAATTTTGCATAAATAAGCCAACGTGGTTTAGGCGTAATTGTGTGTAATCTGGTGAGGCCACTATTAGTATGCTCACTATGACAGCCGCCGCCAGGCCAAAGTTGCTCTTCCTCTTATTATAAACATATTTGCATGTGATTAAAACAAAATTAGTTCGGCCAGTAAAAGTTGTTTTACTCCGATTGTCTGAAATATTTTTTTCCTGTTGTAGAGATTTGGTATACATGCATCATAATGTGTTTACGTATACTGTTAAGAGCGTATATCTATCAATCAGTGAACATGATTATCGTTGTTTCTTTATGCCTGGCTGGGTGGCTCAACTCTGTATTTCTTAGTAGGATCTCTGCCTCATTCCAGAAACGGGTAACGCAATTCGGTGATTCTAGCCAGGGGACGGAGGTGCAGATAAGGAAAATTATGTGAATCAAAGAGTGTCGAGTTACAGGCCACGACAATATATGGTGTGAGTGGCGGCCGGTAATAGGCACCACTGCACATTGGGCTTGACACACTTCATCAAGTTACTCGGGCGAAAAATCTTGTCCAAGTGTTTCAAATTGAACTACAACCAGATACTGCTGCTGAAAAATGACTTCCTTCGATGGACGTCACGAGTGGTTCTGTAATACCACCTAACCAAACGTAACCTAAACTAACATACCCTAACCTAACCTAAACCTTGTACCAAATATATCAATGCATCACGCAGCAGGTAACATAGATATACTTGATAATAATGAAACACTCAACACACAACTAGCGGTATGACAGTGGGAATCTGCCTCTAGTGTGAGGTTAGACTGACGCCACCAGCCCCATAAAAAAAAAAAACACAATAAGATTACAGGAGAAAAAAGGAGGAATAAGTGAACGAAGAATAAAAAGATACGAAACAATAAGAAAATCATACAATATAAAAAGACAAAGAATATGAAAACTAAAACAGATAAGAACAAATAACAGAAGAACACGGAAAATAGCAAGAAGACATAAATAAGAAAAAGAAGACGAAGAAATAAAGAGAAAAACAACAATAATAATAAAAACAGGAGATCGAAGCAAAAGAACACGAAAAAGAATAATAACAAAATGGGTAAAAAGACAAGAAATAAGAGAAAGAAGACGAACAAAAAGAATAAGAGGATGAT
This sequence comes from Homarus americanus, assembly GCF_018991925.1. Lineage (NCBI taxonomy): Eukaryota > Metazoa > Arthropoda > Malacostraca > Decapoda > Nephropidae > Homarus > Homarus americanus. Next base: position 3,872,154 of record NW_024742238.1, read on the forward strand.
GAAAATGGAGGAGAATGGAACACAAAAGTGGAGGGACATTTCTTGGGAGGTACTTGGGAGAAAATCACCATAAGTCGTTGAGAAGCTTCAGCTGGTGGCCACACTCTAATGATCTTAACCTGCCACCATGACCTCTGACTTTAACCCTAACTTGTGATCTTAACCTGTCACCTTAACCTATGACCTTAACCTGTGACCTATGACCTTAACATGCAACCTTGACCTATAAAATTAACCTTTCCCCTT